>NW_020884872.1:33539776-33834776 GCF_003945725.1 Corapipo altera
CCTGGGTGTAGTAAGTGTAAGGATCTCATGTTGCTCTTTCATGCTCTGAAGTAGCTTAATCCAATGACATTGCTGTGGCCTTAAGAAGCAGATAGTTTGAAATTGTAATCCTTGCTTTGGGCTTCACTCCTCTGGTATCTCTTTGTCAGGTTATTCAGCCTTGATGCTTCAGTTTCTTTTCTGTAAAAGTTTAAAATTAATACCTTTTCTACCTCATAGAGTGTTCTAGGTTTACTGGTTGGCACGTGGTGTTCTCAAGATGTGTAGCTGAATGAAAAAATTTGTGACATTTGAGTGTTTGTGTTTGCGCAGAGAGGTCACAGTCATAAGCGTGCTCTCAAGAATGTTTTGATTTTTTTTACATGTGGCTCTGTACAAACCTAATGTAATAGAATATAGGTTTTAAAATACTGTAATAATAATTTAAAAATAATTTGTACTGCTAAATGAAGGCTTCGTATTTTTTCTTATCTTCTATGGTGAACATCTGAGCACAAAGGCATGATTTTCCTGTTTTATTACTATTGGTCTTTTTACTGTGACCTCTGATCAACTGTAATTATGCTTTAAATTAATGTTCCTGTCCATGCAGTGGGCCTGATTTGTCATGGCTTGCACAGACCTCTGTTTCTATACACAGTGAGTAAAAGAAAGCTGCCAATTTTGTTTGAGAGCGTTTTTAGAAATGCCCTACAAAAAGGTAGCATTGTAAACAAGTGACATGGCTATGGAGAATCAGGTCTAGTAAAAGCTGGACGTAGCATTCATACTATTCTTTGCAGATAAACCTGAACTATAACTTCCGTTGTTATTTTTGCCTAGGAACTGTGAGGATGTGTTATCAGCTGAAGACTGTGAAATGTTATACCAGTTTGTTTATACCACACACCGTCCACTTGCAGTAGCAGCTGGGGAATTCCTTTATAAAAGGTATCTCTGCCTGCCTACTTCTTGCATGTTCTCATTTGTTTTGGAATTAAGATGGATTTATTTAAGGGGGACGTTAAACATTCATTTTACTGCTGAAAGTGCTGGATCAGAAGTAAAAAGCTGTCTGGGGGTAATTGCATGTTTCCGTGCACAGCCCTGGCACAATAGCATGAGAAAAGCAGCAAGACTAACATGGAGAATATGAAACTACTAACTGATCCACAAATGCCATACTATGTTGAGAGCATGCCCTCTTTCTTTCGACTTTCTTTTCTTGTTGTTTTGCTTCTTACAAGCTAATCTGTCACCTGGCATCTGTGGTTTTCCACAGCTTTGGTGATTAATCACAAAAATGGCCTCCTCCCTTTGGAAGTTGCCTTATACTTTGAATAATGAGAGAGGCAGCAGATTAAAAAGCCCTCCCAATTTTCTGTCAGGTTAATGAAGTACAGGGTTTATCTTCCCCAGGAGTAACTCTTATAAATGGGCAACAATGGTTGCATGAAATGAATGGAGTTGGTGAACTAAAAGAGAAGAGATAAATATTCTGTCTCTACAGCTGAGAGAAATAATTTTGCCTTACAAAAAGGATTTAAAAAAATATTTTGGCAGGAATTTTGTGGGGAAAAATTCAGAAATAATAATTGTGTTTCCACACATGCAGAATCCCCTGCTAGTTGTCTTTTGCTATCTAGCTGAATTGTTGACATTCTTGAGTTTGTGGAGCCAAGTCCAGCAGAAAGACAAATGGAGATAAATTTCTGTTTTGACAAGTCTGCTCTCACATCTGCTAGACTTAGTCTTTTGTGTTGGTCCTAATATCCTCTCATAAATCAGGTGTTTTTCATCTCAGAACTCTCCTGCTTTTTATCATCAAAGTGATTTGCCCTAATAACTTTACTTTTTCTACCCAACTGACCAGTGCAGTTTGGTCACCTTGACCCTGTAAACCTCATCCTTGTGTTAGTTTGCCCAGTTCTTCTCTCTGGCACTTCTACCAGTATAGAAATGTTCATTCTAGTGTCATAGAGATGTTAGTGACACTCTCCTTTCCCCTGATCATACTGTTAAAAGTTTCAGTGTAAATGCTTACACTTTCTGCCCCCACTGCCCCTACTTCTTGGTTTGCACAAAATCTCCTCAATGTCTGCATATTTTAACTTAGGTTACTTAGTTGGCGTAAATTATACCAGCAGAAGCACTTCCTGAAAGTATAAGCTTTTACTGATGTTTAATAATGTGGTCCAGCTCTTAAATCCAAGCCTTTTGGGCCTTGCAGTAATCTGGGGGGATGGCTTTTCTGTAGTTATTTTGGGATTAGCACTTTTCGTGAGCAGTACAGTCACAGCCATTGTGGAGAAAGGGGGAAATGGAAATTGAAGTGTCATACTGTGCTTCATACTGCAGACAGAAAAGGAAGAACAGATTTTCCACTATATTTATGAAGCTAATTGCCTCTTATAAATACAAGATACTGTACTTTCTTTAAGAAGGTGCAGTTCCAAGATGTACTGTGATGTGAATAATGGCTGTATAGTAATATCTCATCTCTGTGGCTAAGGTTTAAATTTGGCCTGGAGCAAACCCCTTTTTCAAGCATGAGCAAATGCCTACCTCGTTATATGATCAGTTCTGTGGAATCTGTATCTATTGTCCAGAAAGTTGGCAGGGTACCTGTGAAATTATCAGAAATAGTCTCTGCATCCACAAGGATAGCAGATCTCTCATAATGGAAAATTATCTACTCTCTTTTCCTTTCATCTGGTAAAAAAGTCTAATATTATTTGGGGTAAATAAGTAGACACTTAATAGGAATACAGTTCATGGGATCTTGGCAGAATTAGTGTTACATTGCCAAATGAGTATAAGGAGAACGTGGCAGAACTGGACTGACTTCCTTTTCTGTTGGCAGGCTGCTTATTCCTGAGGGAGATGAAGAAGTTCAGCCCAAAGGAGGAAGAGAGTTTGGGGCAAGTACTGACCAGTTGAAAAGATTAATACACTTTTTCCTGGAGAGTGAGGTGAGGAGAATAGACTCTGCAGTAAGCATTTGAAATCCAGCATTGCATATTAAATTAAGTGTTGGCTTCCTTTTGAAAGCAATTTCTGGTGGTGAGCTCTGAAATGTTTGGTGTTTGGAATGTTTTTGCTCTCTAGGTTAAGTTTTTAATTAAGACATTTCTGTTCTGTATTAAAACTAATTTACAACTATGCTAATGGAGAGAATCAGTGCTGAAGCAGTTTCTGAAAACAACCTGAAAGACCAATGCCACTGAGTGAGGGTTTTTTGATCTGTGTCCATGTCTTTCTGCAGGTGTGTACGCCTTGTTGTACCATGGCTTCATGCTCCATTATCAGCTTATGTGCCGTACTTCACTATTTAGCTTTTGCAGTGGTGCAGGCCTGTATCTGGCCAAAGTGTCTCAGGCACAGCAGTTTTGAATCTTTCTGCAAAGAATTTCATCGATAACTCGTTTCTAGTGCTATGACTGGGTTTTTAGGTGTTATAATCAGCAATATAAGAGCAATACAGAAGCTAGTTTTAAGGAGATTATTTAAATTACAAAGGAAAGGTATCCTAGAAAGAGAAAATATTTTTTTACTGCTTTTCCTGCTTTTTTTCCCCCACTTTCCTTCTTTGTATCAGATTGAAGACATGTTTAAATATTGATTAGCCTCAAACAAAATATGTTAGAATAGCCTGTGTGAATATATGTGTGAATGACAAAGCTTTGTCATTGGAAAAAGGGAGAGGAACATATGAAACTGTATTTCTTTTGTTGATGTGCTTACTTCTATAAGCTTATGTTTTTAATCCCTAGCTACACAAACACGTTGCATACCTTATAGACAGCTTATGGGACTGGGCAGGCAAATTTCTGAAGGACTGGGAGTGCATGACAAGTCTTCTATTAAAAAATGCTGAAGAAGATGGAGAAGGTGGGTAAGCAGAGAGCTTTGTTGTTTCTGAATGAATCTCTCCATACTGTTTTTTGAACCTTGCCTTAGCTAGTTTAGGATCATTTCATATTGCTGTACCATTTGATCCCAAATTGTGGTCCCCAAGTGTCACAAAAGCAGATGCTACTCAGTGCACTGCCAATGTAATATTTATATCAACACATTTGTTTTATTCAGTATTCTGTATTTATGTAATGTTAGTTTAGAAACAATTGCTCAGATAAATGAGTAGGCTGCCGCTTCATCTTAATTTTTATTTTCTATGATGCTGAGACTGATTTACTTACAGCACTGAGCGATGCCGAGGAAAGTGCTCTCATTGAAATTATCCTTGCAACGGTTAGAGAAGCAGCTGAAGGTCATCCTCCAGTGGGCAGAGGTGCAGCCAAAAAAGTCAGTGCATCCTAGTCTTATTTATTCTCCTGTAATCACATTCTTTTTGCCTTATGATCTTTGCCAAATAGCATGTTCCTAGTTGGAGATGTATCTTAGGAAATAAATTGGCATATTTTTTGAAATGACGCAGTGGCTTTTGACCTCTAGATCTTATTAGAAGTGGATGTTGAAGGACATGAGCATTAGAGGAAAACCACTTGAAGCTTGTTATTGACAAATGATGAGCATTTTATCCGTGAGATATAGCTGTACAACGATTTGCATCTATTTTAAGGTTAACAAAAAAAAATAAATAAAGCATCTGGTTTTCTCCATGGAAAAGTATCTTTATCTTGGCTTGATATTCTTGAGACAGTGCCATATGAGTTAACCTTGGGTTACATGTAAAATTCTACTCAAATCTCAGAGATTTTGTAATTGAAACAAAATGGTTTATTTGCAGATTCTGTCAGTAAAAGAGAAGAAAATACAATTGGAAGATTGTACCAAAATTACTGAACACTTTATTATGGTGCTTCCTCAGCTCTTGGCAAAGGTAACTAACAGCTGCTCTGTGAATGCATGTTAAATATTTCATTAAAATTCCTGCAGTATAATCATGTCCTGTTTTTTTTCTCTGCAGTATTCAACAGATGCACAAAAAGTGGCAAATCTTCTGCAGATTCCTCAGTATTATGATTTAGATGTTTACAGTACAGGACATCAAGAGAAGGTGAATAGCAATTGGGGTAATTGGTATTTGGTTCAAATTTATGTGACAATGGGATTCGGAACAAGTAGGAGATGGTTGAAATACAAAGAAATGTCTCATACTGTAGGGGAAATGGTCTTATTCAGGCTTTAGTTTTTTATTTGAGGCTGTCAAAGAAAAGACATAGTGCTTGTCAGTTCTGATATGCTGTGACTGGCTCTGGTGGGTGATGGTTTGTGGTTTCGTGTGGTAGGCCCGATGCTGGGTTTTTTCATTGCTGGGTGGAGAGAGGGTGGGTTATGCTGTGTGTCTAAGTTGGTGTCTCCCAGGAGTTTACTATAGAATAGATTTCATTCTCCTTGAAGGCTGACTCCCAGCTGCTAGGGGATGACAGTAACTGAAAGATAAGAATGGAGATAGTGTATCTGCTGATGGGAAAGGCATGGTCAGAAATGGATAGATGAAATCTTTGAAATAGCTTAATGTATTCTTAAGCAGGAATGTTTACAGGGAGGTAACGTTAGGCAAACACGCCTAGGTTAATTTCAGCACGAACTGTTAGCTGGAAGAGAGAGAGTCAGCAGAACAGCAGAAGTTACCTCCTCTCCCTGGGAGTGAAGACCCCAGTTGCTGACATGATCCGAAACATTCTCCATCCTCCACTGCTAAGGGAGACAACTTTCATTGTTTGGAGACACACCTGTTCTTTGGAAAGGCATATTTTATTCCCTGCCTTTTTCTTCATGTAGCGTTAAACACATATTGCTGAAGTAGCATATAAAGCACTTGCTTCATTCTTTAGGAAGATCTAGAGACATAATAATGAAAAAGAACTATAAACACAGAAAAAAAAGTTGTATCCTCTAATCCTGCCCCTCTACTCCTTAGACTGGTGTTTGGTTATAAGACTGAATCTTGGTTATATAACCTACAGGGATATATGGGCTTAGTGAAATGATTTAAAGCATAAGTGAATTTCTGTACGATTTACCTACAATACTCTTTTATTACCTGCAGCATTTGGATGCTTTGCTGAGAGAGGTAAAAGACATTGTGGCCAAACACTCTGACATGTCTGTCCTCGAGGCTTCCTCCAGGACTTATTATATCCTCTGCAGTGAAGAAATTGGCATTTATAGCCAGGTGGATTGTGCTCGAACTCAACTGATAGATGAGTTGATGGAACAGCTTAACCAGCTACTAGATTGCTTCTGGCAAAAGGTGAGTGTGACTCACTGTGGAGGTAACCAAACTGTTTCACTATGAAAAAAAAAAAGAGAGACAAAAAAATAAAGGGGGTTATGGAACTGTTCTCTGCCTGCTGTTTCTGCTTGAAGGGAGCAGAACTTTGAAAGATGGGTTTACACCTCTGGAAAGGTTGGTTGTTCATATTTTAATGAAGCAGATATATTTTTGCGGAAATAGAGTGAGGAAAATTATAAACAAAGTAGTCCACAAGAGCAACAGGGCATTTTATGTCTTTTGGTAAGCTTTTATTGGACACTGGTACTGTAAATTGTGTCAAACCAAAAAATCCCCTAACCTCAGATTGGAACTATTTTGTTGATCTGTGTCAGTGTGGGATAATGTGTACTTAGGAGAAACAAAATAAGTTCCAGACCAAATATTCTGGACCGAAGCTCTATAGTTGCTTTGTAATTACTCTAGTAGTGTGCCAAAGAAACTATGGCAAGATCAGCTACTAAATGCTGTGTATCTATAGTGATGAGACTGTTCCCAAAAAGGTATGTTTCTGTACTTCTATATATTTGACTGTACACAAGATGCCCTTTGTACTGTCACTTTGGCTGTATGGGGGAACAAAAAGTAAATAGCAGTCTGTAGTGCAGATTTCATAGCTTTGGGGGTCTTTGAAATAATGACTTTCCCCTTGAAGGAGGACTGCAGAGTCTCCCTCAAAGTTTTTCATTAGGTCTAAAAAGCAGAAACAGCTGGTGGTGATATGAATAGCTTGCTGGCTGAACTGAACAACAGAAGCCTGCAGCTGATCTGATCAACTGTGCCGTCATGAACAGGTGTCATGCCATGGTATGAGAGTTAACACTGGCAGGTTTTTATTGGACACTGGGATATTGTAAAATGTGTCAAGCCAAAAAATCCCCTAACCTCAGATTGGATTAATTTTATTGGCCTTAAATAGAGATCTATGTCAATGTGGTAGAATGTGTACTTATGAGAAACAAGATAAGTGCTAGACCAGGGATTCTTCAACTCCCCCGTAGTGTGATCCATATCTAAATAAAGAGATTTTTCTCCTGGAACCCCTCCCTTCTAATTCCTGGTTGTATATATCGTCCCCCAGAATCACATAGTATACTTGTGGAAACTACAGCAGTTGCATCTATGGGAAAGTATTTCATATATTTTTAGCTATCTTTGAATGTGATCTGGCAGCTGGAAGCAAGGAAGGTCAGCACCATGTGAACAGTTAGCTTTCTAGAGATCCTTAACTGTGTGAAGGACCATGTTAACCTGATTGCTAGTTTTTACTGTGTTAGCAATACTGCAGTCTAGGGAGGCTGCCATGGGGTTATTAATGATAGAGATGTTTCCTTATAGAAAATTTCTGTGCAGTTATATTGTTTTCTTTTTACTGTAGAGGAAGATAGGAGTAGGGTGGTTAAGGGTGAAGGTACTGAGGAGGGCTGGAGGAGAGTGATTTAAGCTTGTGGGTTGGTTGGGAAGAGAACATAGTAGTGCCCTTTCCTTTCTCTGGCTAATTGCTTTGTCTTTCCCAAACTTTCATGATTTAGGAAGGAGAATTTTGTATGGATGCAGGAGCAATTTCCTGGATGAACTCTGCTTTGAGAAGAGTAGCAGCTTTTCATAAGTGAGATGTTTATTTACACAATTTACATTCCCATATACTTAAAATGTCGACCTTACACATGCAAACTGAAAATTGCTTTTTGGGTTTAATAGGGTTTTTTGCATAGGAATGAAACGCTCTGTTTCTGCAAAGAGAAGTCTAATGTTGAGTTGTGAATACTCAAGGTTGCAGTGTTAGATCATGAAAACATACTTTTCCACCCTTATAATTAATATTTAGTTGTTTAATGTTATTGTTCTACATCATCTGAAGTCAAAATAGGATACATTTAACCTGTTTGGTCAGGTGAGACTTCATTTCTTGCTTAGTGTATCATTATAATTACTTTTTCACTTACAGTGCCCATGATCTCACCAAATGGAATCTGTATGACAAGACTTTAAGGTTTCTGGTGTTTGAAATGGAACATGGGAGTTTACCTGTTCTGGTGAGTTGTTAATATTTAACAGTGAAAGCGGTTTTTCTTGATGAAAGCACAGAAAAATAGAAAATATTAAATAATCTTATATATCAATGTCCTATGAGGCAGAAAGATACTGTTTCCATTTCTCAATCCTGGACACTGAGGCTATCTTTGGTATAACATTATTGTAATCTGTAAATTCACGCCTTTATATTAATTTATTTTGGAGATTGTCCAGAACTGTGATAATCATCTGGCATCTGGATTGATCTTTTGTCATGTTCAGTACTTCTAATGATTGCACTGTTTCATTTTCAGTACATATGAAATTGTTGGGACTGTGAGGACCCCTTTATAGATTGCATGTAACCAGAAATTGGAATACTTTGGACCTGTTGCTTACAGGTTGACTCTTGGTGTAATGGTTTGTAATTACCAATTGTCCCAATGGCAACCTTTTGGTTATCTGATTGCCTCAACTCAAGCATTGTCTGTGCCAAGATGGAGTTCTATATTCTAGGATTACAGGGTAAAATACTCTAGGAGTTCTCTCCCTGTTTTCAGGAGAGAAATGGAAGGGTTTTTTGGGAAAAGGTGAAATTTAGTTGAGTAGAGAGAGCCTGCAGCCAGTAGGTAGGATGGATTCCTTTAGATGGAGCATCGGAGCACCAAGATTTGGCTTCTGCGCAGAATTGCGCTCTGGAGTAGTCCTGCCTTTCATCAAAGACTGCAGAGAAATCATGAGAAGCTAAGCTGAAGTTAGCCTCTGTGAACACACTTTTGGTACGTGGGTTACTTTCCTTGAACTCATCAAGATGTCAAAGAAGTTCTGCAGAAGCAGCACCTTAGTAATGAAGTGTCTCAGGGTGCAGTGTTTGCTTGTATGTAAACCTATTATGTTAATTTTAAGGGACTAAGTACAGTTGAGAAATGGTCGTGCAAGCAGCATGCAGAATGTCAGGGTTGAATGCTTTGTTTAGTCCTAAACGTTTTGCTGTTGAGCCTTTCATGTAAATAAAGGACATGTGTTTTTATTTTCAGATTATCCTGCCAGCTCTCCAGTGCACTTATTTTTCTCTCCTGTGGCAACTATCTGCAGTTTCAGAAAATTCTACCAAGGTTGGCTGCTCATGTAACTTTGAAATCCAGAGTTGTGCTTCTGGAAGTTTAAGTTACTTTTCCTGTTCTCAGATTGCCAGAAAAAAACAGGCTTTATAAGAAGATAATTTGTGTGTTTTCTTGAGGAAACCAAATTGTGTTTATGCTTTTTCAGTCCGCAGGAGAATAAGTGAACAATGGTTTACCTCTTTTTTTACTACAAAACATGTGCATTGAATTCCAGGGGCTTGATGGAGATAAAGAACTTGTTTCACTGCCAAACAGTTTGTTGTTTTCTTGTTTTAAGCAACAAAGAATATTCAGTGAAAACTCCAGAAAGTCCTGTTGCTTGGTTTTTCTTCTTTTTTTTTTTTTTGCTTCTTTTAATTTACATATTTCTGGCAGAAGGTTGAGGAAAGGGGTAATTTTTCTCATCAGCTGACAATTTACTTTTGTAATTGATTTTATAAAGTGCCAAGCTCTGGCAGGTATTTCAGAAGACAGTCTAGCTTAAGACACCAAAAAGGAAAACTCTATTATGCATTGCTTCACTTGTGAATGTGTACCTATGGGACTACTCTTCATGGTGATTTCTGACTACACTGAGTGCTGCTCCTTCTGCCATTCTGTCCCCTTCCCTGGTGCTCCTGTGCATACAGGACAGGACGCTGACATGGACAAGTGTTTTGTGTGAGAAATGCTAGCTGGGAGATTACCCATTTGGCGACTGATTCACTGTCTATTCCTGTCCCATTCCATTCCTGTGTGGATGTCCACACCTCTCACTGCTCTAGTATGTTCTGACTTTCACTCCAGACACAGTTAGCTTAACTGGTAATGGGGCAGCACATTTTTTAATTTGGCCTTTCATATGGGAGCACATTTTGATTGGAAGCACAATGTGACGGCCCACTCTGCAGGGCCAAGTCTGGATGTTGCCAAAAACCCAACCATTTCCTGAACAGCAGCTCTAGGACTGTTACTTCCCCCTTGCTCCTCCCCCAGCAGTGTTAAGGCAATGTATAGCCCCTCCCCTGGTTCTCCTCAGCATGTCCTGGAATGGATCCCCTTTCTTATAAATGTACAGTTGCATAGCGTGAAAGCCAGCCCTCTTGTAAGGGCATTCCTCTTACAATGAGAGCTCAAAGCTCAGTGTAGTGCAGCTGGGACCTGGTGGAGGATCAGAGAGTCTTTTGTATGGCTCTAGGCAAACAGTCTCTCATGCTCGATTCAGCTTAGCAAACAGAGGTGTCTTAAGTTTCTGAGTGCCAAAGTTAAACTCCATTCCCTCTGTAGTCAATAGAGAGGGGGAGAAAAGCAACTCCAGAAGGCAATGAACACTGAAAATTAGGTGGGATAGACCTGACTCTACTTCCATTGTTCCCACTGCTTTATAAGGATAAAATGAAGTGAATAAGGGAATATGTGCTACCCACCCTACAGATTGAGAAACAAAGAGTTTGTGACCTGCTGAAGACCACTGGCTTCAGCAAGTGTGACAGATGCAGTTGTTCATAGCTAGTAAGATGTTGTACCATGAGATGTCAGCTTCTTTCATAATGTTATCAGTTGTGCTATCTTAAATGAATGAGTGGAAGAAAGATGCAACTATTGTTTATTCTGTAATTCTCTGTTGAATCATAGTCCCATACATGCTGATCCTTTCACCTTTCCTAAATACGTTTTTAGGAGACTCTTTTTCCACTAAGAAGGGAGCTGAGACGTTTCAGTCAGATTTGCACGTGCTTCCTCCAACATAAGGAAAAAGATGTAAGAGAAAAGGTTTGTGTTTCTCTGTCACTTAACTAGCATTCATGCTCAGATCTCCTTTTGAGTGCCTGCCATTCTTTTCATACCGGTATTTCCTTCTACCGATTTTGCTATGTTTTTGTCTCTTAGAAGAAAAATAACTCTTTAAAAAAACAATCTTTAACTATTTATTTTAAAGAAAAATTAAACTTATGTTAGTTAAATACTACAAGTTTGTGCTTTAGTCAAGCATAGATCTGTATCTCCATGGGTCCATCTGCAGAATCAAGGCCTGAATTTGAGTGATAATCATTGTGTTTTCTGATTAGACTGATCAGTGTACTGGTTGCTATCATTGCTTTATTAATGTCTTGCTATGCATATTATTTAAAAAAATGTAGAAATTGTCCAGTGATTCATGTGTTAAAAGAGAGATATTCCAACATAATGGAGCTCTTCTTTCCCATGGAAGTTTGAAAATCTTTAGGTGGTGTTCATACATGATACTTGTATACACTGCATCTCCTAAGGTACACATTTTGAGAGGGCTTAGCTGTGGCATTTCACCACAGCTGAGGCAAAGAGAAATCTTTAGTTTGCAAGGAAGAAGTGGGATGGAAGCTAGACTGTGTTTGATGGAGAGGAAAAGTGGAGTTGGCATGAAAAGTAACACAGTATCCTTCTTTGGCTTTGTTTCTTTAATACAGGTCTTCATGATACTCTGTGACTGGTTGCTGATTTTGAGTCATCAGGATTCAAATAATAAGGAAGAAGCAATTGGACTTCTAGGTTATCTTCCTAACACGTCACTTCAGGAAAAACTGTTTTTGTTTATCCGGGAACATGTTTTTGTGGATGAAGAAGAGGAAAGAAAAGGTTAGACATCTTAATCACGAGAGAAACAATCTACCACTTTTGCTATCATTTGTCATCTGCAGTGAATGTATCAGGAAAAGGGGCTGGCCTCTTTTTTTGTCGTTGTTGTTTTGTGGGTTGCTTTGGTTTTTTTCAGGTTGGGCCCCTTTACAGACAAAATGGCTGACCTGTTATTCATCGATCTGTACCATTGATCTGTAGGATAGAGCTGCCAATTTACTTGTAGGATGAAAAGGGCTGAAGTAATGCAGGGATGGATGAGAATGTAAAAGTATTTGGTAGACTGACTTTTGTGGTACAGATGATGGTATTAGAGGAAAACCTTGCAGTGTTGCAGTGTGGCTCTCTCAGTGTGGACCCTTTGAAGCCATCAGAATAAAGGATTAGTGTATTTTGATTTGGGGGCTGTGGTGCAGATTTTACAGAATCATAGACTAGTTTGGGTTGGAAGGGACCTTACAGACCATCTGGCATGGGCAGGACACCTTCCATTAGACCAGGTTGCTCAGAGCCCCATCCAACCTGGCCTTGAACAGGGATGGGGCATTCATGAAGTCTCTGGTCAACCTACTGCAGTGCCTTACCATCCTGACAATCAAGAATTTCTTCCTATATCTAAGGAATAAATCTACTCTCCTTCAGTTTAAAACCATTCCTCCTTGTCCTATCACTGCATGCCTGTGTACAAAGTCAAACACATTTGGAAGCTGTGTTGAGGTTGTAATTGTGAAGGCTGGTTTCTTTTGGGAGTGTTTTGAAAACAGGTTGTTAGTTCATTGTGGTTCTGACGCCAAGTTCAAGTGTCACGCTCTAAAAAATGCTTTTGTTTCCCTAGACCTGACAGAAGAGGAAGAGGAAAAGGATGAAAGTTGCAAACTTGATGACTTGCACAGAAAGAGGAGTCTTCTTGCAGCATATTGCAAGTTAATAGTGTATAACGTGGTAGAGATGACTGCAGCTGCTGAGATCTATAAGTATTATGTGAAGGTAATGTTTTAGATAAGATTGCTTTCCCTATCAGTGCATTTTAGTTTTTGAAAGTGACTCCAGTGTTTGTGAAAGATGTGGTGTTAATAGCGTTATGGCTCAGAATCCGTATATAATCATAAAAGGGCTATAAAATCAAGCAGGAGTGGGGCAAATCTCTTCCCTTGGCTCCACAAAGTTACCTCACTGCAGACAAAGCAATTGTCTGAAAATTGAGCAAAGAATATGTTTGCTCCTCACATTCTCCAGAGAGGCCACTGCAAAGAAGCGGTGTATGGTTGGGGAGTGTTCTAGATGTAGAGCTTCTCACACTGAAGCGCTCAAGTTAATTCACACGACTCACACAGAAGGTGGCCTAAATTTCACCTGAGTCCAGGGTTTAAACGATTAGTAGAGCTTCAGCCACTCTGAATTGGGTTTCAGGAGGGCCAAGAACAAAATGGGAAGTTTCCCTGAGTCAACTAACAGAACTCTGGAAATACCTGAATGTGAATCTTGTTCTTTACTTTCTTGGCTGGCACTGGTTAAATACAGAAACCTATCTTTTTCTCTCCCAAAGAGGCTTTGTTCTTTTGTTGTAATTAATACTTAATAATTTCAGTAAAACTTTAATCCTCACATTACTCTTAAAGGAGTATCCCATTGCTTTACGTATGAAATAATGTAAAAAGTCCAATTTTCATCTTCTAACTTGTGTGTTCGGATATTGGGAGTGTTTTATGAACTTCTTGTGTCACATGAACAGTCACATGTTTTGTGTACTTCCAGTGCTAAAGAAGGGTAATGTTAATTCTCATTTGTTTTGTTGCTATTACTAGACCTACAATGATTTTGGAGACATAATTAAAGAAATGTTAAGCAAGATGAGACACAATAACAAAATGCAGAGTGCCAAGACACTGATTCTTTGTCTGCAGCAGGTAAGGTTATGATTAAAGTAAGTTACTAGAGGCACTTATAACAGCTGTATTCATAGTGAAGATTTTTACCTACCGTGCCATAATTATTCATAATCATTAGAAAACCTAGTGAAAGAAATTATTTCCTTTCCTGCCTTTCTATGTGTATGTTGTTTTTGCATGTCATAATTAAAACTCCTTTAAATTCATTACATCAATTTTAAAAGGTAATTTTATGCTTGATTTTTTTTGGTCATGATTTTAATCTTCAAGTATGTTAGAACTGATGTGAGATTATGAAGTGTTTCTTGGGACATGGTAAGTATTCTTTTAACCTTAATAAATGTTAAGGATATTGTACTGTGTTTTATGGATTATCTAAATTTCTGTTGAATTTGAGGAACCACGGATGTGCCTATGGCTGGTCAGCTCCAACCCCCTGTATTTTCAGCATTTTTTTCTGGAGAAAAGTGGGTTGCAGCTCTTCTGAAGGGTCTCAGTTGCTGTGGCTTGCAGCTTCTGACTGATAGCCAGTTAGCTATTTTAACAGCTGCTTTTTCCTGCTCTGCCCATGGCCAGAGCTGCTTGTAGCTTGGAGTCCTGCTGTAATCCAGAGAGCAGGCTCCTCCCAGAGGGTACTGATACATGAGCTTTGCTTATTTCACACCCATTGCCAGGGCTTAGATCTGTGAACTAGCCCTTGAAATCTGAGCTTAGATGAGGCTAAGCAGCATTTGGCTACATATATTCTGCTGACATAGTCAGGACTTTGTGTTTAGGTATCACATAGACAACAGGCCCTTTTTGGCCTTTGCTTGACCTTGAAAGTTAACAGGTTGAAGAGAAGAAGCTACTTCCATATTCTGTTGGGAAAAAACCCCAAAGCATATTTAATTGGGCTCAAGATGTGCTTTTGACCCAGTCTCAGAAATTGGACTATGCTGCTGTCAAACTTGCTGCTTTGTAGCTTTCTGCTACTCTGAAAGCCTCTCAGGCAAATTAGGCTGCTGGGGCTTGCTTCAGAAGTCCCAAGAGGAGATGGGGTCAGTGGAACCATCATCTTCAAGAATTGGTTCTCTGTTTATGCACATTGTTTTTTATTTTTATTTTTTTGATTTGTTCCTGTCAAGCTCACCTGTGTCCTTTGTGTCAAATTGGTGTTGTTCATTCATGCGCTTCAGAAACAATTGACTTACCTGCTCTTTTGTAAGGCTTCTGTCCGTGTAAGGCAACTGTTGCTTGCTGTGCATGTCTCTCTGTCTTCCTGGTGCTCTGTTTGTCTGTTGGATTACCTGTGTTTGCTTATCTGAGACTTCTCTTGCAGCTGTTTCAGACACATGCAGAAAGCCAAGACAGCAGTAGTGGTGTGGACTTCTCCTCTGCTTCCTTTACAAACATCAAAGAACTTGCTCGTCGCTTTTCACTAACATTTGGTTGGGACCAAGTGAAATCTAGAGAATCTATAGCCATGATACACAAGTATGTGCCATGTAACATCACATTGTCTGTGGTCATTGCTTTTGTTAGTTGTCTATTTTAACTGTTTTATTACTCTGTTCTTTTTTTTTTCCTATTTTTTTCTTCCAATAGGGAAGGGATTGAATTTGCTTTTCAAGGAGCTACTGGAGTAGATGGAAAATGCTTGCCTCCTAACTTGGGCTTTCTGTTAATCATCAGTGAATTTTCCAACAAGCTGTTAAAGCCAGACAAAAGACTAGTGTAAGTTAAGTTCTTGTACACCATCATACACAGTCTGTGACTTGTGTATCCCTGTACACAGGACACTTGAGCTTCAGTATGCAGAATTTGCTCAAGGGCTTTTCAGAGACCTCTGAAATCATTCTGTCCCTGAGGCTGTTTGAGAGACACTTGTTGAATTTTGTAGTAGTAGTTATTTCAGGAAGAAACAGTGCATGGATCATTATTTTGTAATGATCTAATTCCATAGCTTCAGGCCTCAATTACGTGAATTCCGTGGTGTATATTTGGAATATATGTGTGACATCTTCATAATGTGGATATTTAAATTCAAGAATTTATTATTTACATGCAAATATGCCCTGATCAGTGGGCCCGTGTTTTACGGTGGTTTAAATATTTACATTTAATAAGAATGATAGCCTTATTTTGGCATCATGGGGCATTATATGTCTGAATGGAGAGATGTATGAGTATGTCTCTTATTCCCTTCACCTGCCTCAGCTCCAGTCAATTTTCAGAAGGAAGTAACATTCTTCCTTCTATTTGACCTTTAGCATTACTTCCTTAGTCAATGCTGCTTATTTTGGATCTGGGTCTCTGCATTTCAGTATTTTATTTATAGATACTGTACCCAGGTATTTCCATTTTTCTGAGAGGATATTTGGAGATCTGAGAATGTAAGATGAAACATTACGACACATCTGCCTTTTTGAATTTCTGAGCAAATCACTCCAGTACATGAGAAGGAAAGTTTCACTTTTGAAAGAAAGTCAGCAGAAATGGAAAAAAACCCAACTATCACATCTTGCTGAGCTCTGTGTTGCTCCTGTGTTGCTTTGTCTTAAGTTGAAGGATAACTTTCATGGGGATCATCAACCAGGTTTTATGTAACATGGGTCAAGAGTGGTAAAGTGTCTACTTTCCTGTTACTTCACATAACGCAATTTATTAACAATTGCCAGCTACACAGATAGTTCATTTGAAAAAAATAATTCAAACCCAGAATGCAAAATGCAGAAGAAAAATAGCTAACATATAGTGATTACAAACCCTGATAAACATAAAGGGGATAATCTATGGGTATTGGTAACTTCCTTTTCTGTTCTTGCATTTTTCTCAGATGAGAATCTTTGAGATCTACAACTAAAACGGGTTTTCACAGAATCCATAGGATGTCAAGGATAATCTTGTCCCAACCCTCCTGCCATGAGCAGGGACACCTTCTGCTAGACCAGGTTGCTCAAAACCCTATTCAGCCTGGCCTTGAACACTTCCAGGGATGGGACTTCCACAGCTTCTCTGAGCAATCTGTTCCACTGCCTTACCACTCTCACAGTCAAGAATTTCTTCCTAATATCTAATCTAAACCCACTCTCTTTCAGTGTAAAGCCATTAAAAGC
Organism: Corapipo altera; assembly: GCF_003945725.1. Taxonomy (NCBI): domain Eukaryota; kingdom Metazoa; phylum Chordata; class Aves; order Passeriformes; family Pipridae; genus Corapipo; species Corapipo altera. The sequence goes on from NW_020884872.1 coordinate 33,556,719, forward strand.
CTTGTCCTATCTCTATGTGCTCCTGTAAAAAATCCCTCTCCAGCTCTCTTGTAGGCTCCCTTTAGGTACTGGAAGGTGTTGTAAGTTGTGCCCAAAGCCTTTTCTTCTCCAGGCTAAACAACCCCAACTCTCTCAGCCTGTCTTCATAGGGAAAGTGCTCCAGGCCCCAGATTGTACAGTTTCTGTATAACTCTGTCCATATTGTCTGGATTTTAAAGAACTATCATCATCTGTGGTGACACCCATGCAATAATTAGCTTTCTGTTAGTCCATACTTGAAAAACTGTCATTTCAGTTACCTCTAAGGAGTAGTTTCTAATTCAACAAGTGGAAAATATTTAATTGTTGATGTGGGCAAATTTAAAGCTAAATCCTGATTTAGCTAAACTCTTTTCCTAGGACTATATTTAACCTCTTGATCAGAGGATATGCTCTAGAAGTATATTCCTGAATGTGTTACATACATTCAGGTAGGTTTATTGATTGAAAAGTTTTGTAGGAAATACAGAATCTAGCAGAGAATGCACTTGACTTCAGTTCTTACTGCTTTGGACCTTCCCACTGCTGCTGGGAACAAATGGGAAACAATAAAAATCACAAGAGGGGAAATTGCAATTTATCCACAAGTACATTCATACTATGTTTCTAGAATAACAGTTTCTATTCTGGGAAGCCTAAAGTGCCTTGCAGAGGCTGGAGATTATATTTCCTCTTAGAAATATTTATGTTTAGCTCTATCATAAATTATTGAATGGAATGTTTTAGGTCAACATGAACTTTTAGAAATAAACATCTGGTTATTTTCATTTTTCTTATTAATCATAGGATTGATGTCCAAGTCTGTATGTTAACATATGTGAACGTACCTGTAACAGATGAGATACAGAATATGGGCATTTGTTAGAAAGGGCTATATTTCAACACCATCAAAGTATATGGACTTCAACCCTCTCCCCTGTAATTGCTCAGGCTGTAGCAGTAAAATACCTGACTTGTCAATTGCTCTGTACCACAAAATGCACACAAGAAATGAGTTGCTGAATAGCAAGCAGCATGAAGGGCCTGATTCCTGAATCAGTAGGAGTCTTTCCGTTAACATTGATAGCAGTTAGATTAGACTCTGAAATTGTAGTTACAATATGTGCTTGTTTGAAACCAACAAATTCCATTACCAGGGTTTCTTGATCCCTGGGGCCACCCAAGGCCAGAAATTGTTTTGGAGACGGTGCTTACCCTGACCTCCTCTCGGTACTGGTTTTCTTGTTTTGCAAAATGAATGAAATGTCTGATATTTTCCAGGCCACTCTCCTAATCACAAAAAGAATAATATACTGTACAGGCTGGCGTTAGAACTGTCACTTCTGGTATTTGCTAAGGTGGGGTTTGTTTTAGCGACACTAGGCTTGATTTCAAAGTGATGAACTGTAACTGAAATGTGGTGAATATCCAGTTTCTAATCCTAAGTCAGACTTTGGCTTTCTTTTCTTATTAAGTAGGAATGGGTCAGAAAGACTTTGTCAGAAATGTCCTGTTTTTCAAAAAGAATGTTTGAAGAAGGCCTCTTCGCTCCAGAAAAGGTGATAGCTTCACCTGGGATTCTCTGGATTGAATCAGACAGAACAGGGATTTGAAACGTTTCCCACATCCTGCGTGTTGTCATAACTGCAGAGCTGTTAATTGCTTGTTGCAGACATTTGGAATTTTACTGAGAAGCTGAAAGAATTGGATTGTTTTTGAGATGATACTATAGAAAAGTGGTGTAACTGATTTTTTTTTTTTTTTAAAATTTTGACAGAATAGGCACTCATGGTGTAAATACCCCATTTCCTGACCTCTGTTGTTTCCTGTACTATTGAATCACAAGGAGCATCTCTCACCTGGGATCTCCTTTGTGATGCAGTCCATGAGGCAGAAAAGGCCAGCAGTAGGAGTGCATCCTCACAGAATTCTGCTCCATTCAAATTGCTACTGGCAGCAGCAGTTGGCAGTGCCTTTCCCGGCACAGGAAATTCTTTCTATAAGCTGATGTAATTTTGTAATTTCTTTGGATCTAATGTTGTTTCTAATGCTAAAATTCAAGCACTCTTTTAGCTTTGAAGGAATTTGTATTTTAAATAGATATTTCAGAGAAGAGGGAGGCCCTTTGTTCAGCAGTTCTGTCTGCACCTTTAGAGAGTAAAGGGAAAAAGCCTTTCTAGCAATACCTGCCCCAGACGTTGAAGGGAAAGATACTGAGTTTCCTTATGCTTGCTTTTGTTTTTCCCCAGGTACACTTACTTACAGAGGTACATAGCAGAACCACTGCCCTGCAGAGGAGATGAATGGCAGCCCTTGGTCTGGTACAGAAACTCTTTATTGGCAAATGAAGATGAGGAGAGCTCTGCCCTCGGCAGTTTGGGAGAGTGGCCCCCTGTGGGCACATCTAAGACATCTTCTTTTAAAAGGAAATTGTCTAATGGTATGAAAACTTCCCTGTTCTTGATCAGCTGTGTTTGCTTTGTCTGTCTGTCAAAATTGCTGTACTTGCTATTTTGCTTTGCTTTACCAAATTTGCATTTGCTAAAATGCACTTCATGCTTTGCATTAGCAGTACAGTACCACAGTGAGTTGGATGTTGGGACTTCACAGTTCGAACTGGGGTTTTTGTCTCCAGCTTTGTTGATGTTAAAGGCCTCTTCATCACTCAGTAGCAGTAAGGTTGGGCTGAAAACTCTGAGTGAGCAGAATTCAATATTATCTGAATTCTGCTCTGTACTGAGATCTGGCATTTGTCTGTGCCACTGAGACTTTGATGGCTTTTAATTGTTAAGGGCATTGTTGCTTTAGGCTTTGTAGGTAATTGAGACAGGAGAGGCATTTCCAGAAGTTGATTCAGATCTTCAGCCCAGATGAACTTCAGCCAAAGGGTTTTTCTCTCTGTTGAATTTCTAGGGAGCCTGTAAGATTATATTCCTGCTTTTAAGAGTTATAGTTTGGTGGACTGCATCCAAACTTTAGCAGCATTCATGGACTTCCAATCTGTAATTAAATATTCACTGCATGACTATGACGGGACTTAGTTAAAATGTAATAAAGCCAATATGAAAACAATTGCTAATAACAATGCTAAGTGCTATGGACATGTGCAGTCATATGTGGAGGAAAGGAAATTTTTCCAGTGTCCCTTAGTTTCTTTCTCATCCTTTTGTGTAAATTTTCTTCTCAGTGGCTTGCCTTCAGAGAGCTTGTTCCCTTGTGTCCCCAAAGGTCCTCTTTTCTTGAGGGTTATATAGACTCAGCAGTACTGATAGCAGTTATGGACCAGGGCCAAGTTCATAAATCTAGATTGCAAAAATGACCAGTGGGCAAATTAAATGAATTTTCTTTTAAGTGGCTTTTAGCTGTCTCCTTCAATAAAGGAATACTTTGCTCCAGATATCCTTTTGGGCTTGGCTCCATTGTTTCACTGCTGTGGGGAACACGCTGGAAATGTCCATCTCAAGACCTCTGAGGGTGATGCTGAAGAGCAGTTCTGTTCACTGTCTGTTCCAGGGTCTTTGCCTGAAACCAGCCAGACTGAAGTAGCAAGCAAAGCCCCAGAACAGCAGTGCACTTCCCAGCTTCCCTCTGCAGCAGGGAAAAACAGAAAGAGGCTGAAATCTCGAGAGATGTGCTTGCAGGAACGTTTGCCATTCCTTTGTCCAGGAGGGCTACGCAGAAGATACTGGTGAGAGTTTTATGTCTTACAAGCTCCTTCGCTTGTCCTGGTATTGACAGTTGGGGTCTATTTATCCACCTCTGCTTCTGTTTTTTTTATAATACTTATGGGCAAAGGATGTGTGCCCCTCCTGTCTTTCTTATGGGCACTGTCCCAAGGACATGTTTCCTTAGTCCAATATCTACATTTGCTGCTTTAGCCTGCCACTGTCACAGGGCTTCCATGCCTTCTTGGACTAATATCGAGTGTACAGAGAAAAAGACAAGGAAGGAGGAAAGTCCCCTGTGCCACTTCTCTTGTCCTGATTAGAAGGGCTGTGGTGTTGGTTACTCCCTGGCTGTTTGCTGCAGCCAGATGATAAATGTTTTCTGCATCTCTGGAAATGAAAGAGGATTCTTGTCTCTGCAGATCTGCTATTAACTATTGCATAACTGGTGGCTTCCTTTTAGAGAAGTGTCTGTGTGTGTGCAGCAGGCACACATGCCTAAGTGAAACCCCATGGAACTTGGATATGAGAAGTGTTGCAGAAATAGGGAGTCTGAGTCTATTTCTGAGCTCTGTAAAGCAATCAAAGAGCTCAGTTGCAATAGTTCCCTTTAATACAGGTAATTTATTGAGGTATTAGGTGCCATTTCCTATATTGGTAGGTTAAAAGGTGAGACGTAAATCTCAGAAAGATGCATACTTTTCCAGATTTTCAGGGACATTTGTGAAATGGACCTGGTGCATACAAGTAAAATAGAACAAAAATTTATTTAATGTGAAGGTAACCCCTGTTTAAATCAAGTTTTTTTTTTCTGAAATGCTTTATTGGAAATTCCTTAGAGCATAACCTGTTTCATACCTGGGAAATTCTGGGCCAGTAACTTTAGGCTACCTTACATGGATATCAACAGCAGAAGTATCTGCCTTAAACGCACTTGTGCAATGTACAGCCTCTGTTATGAGCTTTCTCAAGACTTAGCTTTTTTTTGGTTTATCTTTTTTGTTTTCAGCAAAGATGAGATTAAGACAGAAGATGTCTCAGAGGACGGTCAAGCAGGAGGCACAGTGGAAGATGTTGATGTTGATGTTGTTGGTGCAGATCAGGTAATTCTGGCTCAGGTTTTCCACTTGTAGTTGAGGTGGTGAATGTGAGGTCAGAGACTCCTGAGTAACCATGTAGCAGCAAAGGGGGCTGCTCTTATGTGGTCCCTTTCAGGATGAGAAAAGGGGGATTCCACTCTTCCCTTTCCAGCTGTAGCTGTAGTTTCCTCCTTCACCTTGATCTGCATTTTAAGGCAATTCTTGTAGCATCTAGACATCCTTAGGTACATTGAACACCAGCTAGGATGCGTTAAGAGGAGAATCCTATTTCCTTTTTTGCCATACTGTGAAGCTTCCCAGTTAAGAGACATTTGCTGCAGTTGCTTCGTGTTACCAACACATTGCAGAGATGGCACTGATGCGTGGCCTGCAGGCAATGTTTGCTTCAGAAATCATGTTTGCATTGTGCTCTTTGGATTGAAAGACTCAGAATGTGTCTGATCACTGGTCAGCCCTGGGCTCTCGCTGGAGCGTCCCATGTTTCTTGCCCTTTTCCAGTCAAGGCTGTTGGGCAGATTAAATTGTCCCCAAAGCAGCTGGGGATTTGAAGGGAAGCATGAGAACATTGTGGGCTTGGAGTGGCAGCCAGTGTAGCCGGGGGGTTGTCTTGTAGGCACTGATTGCCTTTGAGGTCAAAGTTTGGCAGAGCTGCAGCTGTCTGCCTGGATCTCAGCTCAGCCCTGGAATGGATACTTGCAGCAGAGAAAGACTTTTAGGCCTTTGAGGCTGTGGAGTGCAAGGACTCAAATAGGACATTGTACAGCAGGGTCTTGCAGAGTGACTGTACAGAAAGGGGTGCAGTGGGGAAGACAGGCCATGAGTTTTCCTGTGCTGCAGCTACGCACAGCCCTTCTGTCCTCTAAAGGTTTACTGTGTCAGCCACTGCAGGAGCCTGAGTGGTTCCTTCAGGTTTGTCTCCTGTATTTTGCCCTGCTCTCTGCACTTCAGAATGCCACTAACTCAGTGTTTGGCAGATAGTTTTTTTGCAGTGAGTAAGGCAACCCCTTGATTTCCAGTGGCTCTGGTTATCTGGGATCTAACAGTCACATTCAGACTTTGCATGATTTTTGACTTTTTAAATGAGTTTTTCCTGTAAAGTTGATGAGAGGGTTCCTTTTCATATGAGTGGTGGGCTTTTTCTTTTGTTTTGTTTTTAAAGAGGACTAGAGGAAAAAAAGGGACTTCTACCTTTTCAAGTCATATGTGTGTTAAAATGTAGATTGTTTGGACCACGTACTTGGAGCAGCTCCTACTGAAGATAGATAATAGAAGAATTTAAATCCATGGAGCAAGATTGAAGCAAGATAAAATGCACTACTTATCCAGTGTGTGGCCTTTCCCTGTAGTGCCTTTTCTGGGCTCCTTGGGGTATAGAAATGCTTATTTCCTTTTGTGGAGGCTAAATATAGTTCTTTCCAAGAGCTGGCTCTATGGCCAAGCTGGCAGATGGTTAGATGCTACAATGTTATTCAGATTCCTTATGTGCTCTTACCTGATGTCTTCTTTATAGTACAAGACTGATTTCTCTTTTCTTACGGTATAGGACAGTTAAGACACTGAGAGGATGAACAAAAGCGAAGAACACACTACGTTTTTTTCTGCAAATTGTTTAACTTGAAAATGTGGTTGTGAGGGCATCCACTGAGACAGCAGGAGACACGTATCAAGGTGAATCTCTGCCTGTGGGCATCCACCTAGAAACAGTTCGTAGCACTGTGGTTGATATTCTCCCTGTTGCTGGTTGTGGGCGTTACTCATGTGGCTGCTGCACTTCCAAGAAGGCTGTGGGTGTTAGGAGCATCGTTACTCAATTGCATCCTGGTCCTTGATGCTGCCTTGGAAGAATTACCAGCTGAAGGACTGGAATCAGGGTATAGACAAATTTTGAATCGAAGACTCTGTGAACTAGGTGAGACAAGTTTGTTCGAATCAGGGCAGGGGCAGAGTTCCACTGGATGTGTTCTTTACCATTTGAGGTAACCAAGGTGGATATCTACTTGTTTCCTCTTACCTGATGCTGGGAAAAAAGGAGCCTGACCCATTTATGAACACTGTGACCTCCTGGGTGACGGCAAGTGCCATTTCCTGCCTGTAAAATGGAAAACCTGGATCAAATCGTCTGAAAGTATTTCTAAATTCTATTGCTTAGAGAGATGTGGTTAGTGGTCTGTGGGCATCATGACATGTTCCCAGGAGACTTGCATCAAGGCTTCTAAGTAACAAAGAAAGAAACAGCAGACCAGCTGACTGAGTACTTTCCTCTGGAAGAAATCCCTTGTACACAGCGATCATGTGGTATTTACTTGGAAAATGTAAAGCCTGGAAAGACAATGTAAATAGACTGTAAATAATTACGAGTAGGGTTTTTTCATTAAGAGTTTGCAAGTGATCTTCACTCAAGAGTGTTCAGAGGCAGTAGGTGGGGGAGTGGGGGGAGTGGTGGGTGCTTTCACTGACACTTTGGCGCTGCTCCATGGAATTGTATATTGCAGTAACGCTATCAGCTTTTATATATATATATATATATATATATTTTGGATTGTAACTGTGTAAAATAAACTACAGAACTACTGCTATCCATTAGTACTGAATGTCCAAGTGATACGCCCACACTATGTCTGGAGGAAAGAAGAGCAGCAATGCCTGCTGGCCTTCCTGTTTGTTCTGTTATTCAACAGGCTGAGAAGGGAGTTCCTATAAACATGGAAGTGAAAGCCATGACTGTCTCCCAGGTATTGGGTACTTTGAGTTCGCAACAGTAAACCCATGTTTCCTTTTGCGTAGTTAGGGGTGCAGTGGGCTAATGCAAGGGTTGAGGTAGCACTCCTAAGATAATGCAGTTCTTAGTTGCCCTGTGACTTGGTCAGTAACTCCCCATACCTGGACTGTGGTAGTGATGTTTCCCTAATCCATCTAGATTTGTGGATTTAGGCCTAAGCATGCACCAGGTAGGCAGAATACAGCTTGACTAAGAAAACAGTTGTCCCTGGGATCACATCAAGCATACAGCTGCTTTAATTCTTGTATGGGAATTACCCTACTGGGGAAAGGTACAGTAATCGTTATAGTTCATGTAAGAAAAGGCACTTCCACAGTAACAACATAATTTGCTCTTCTTAGGAAAGAAGGGAGTTGGTTATCACAAGTATAATAGAGAGCAGGATTTAACAGGCACTTCATTAAACACAAAGTGGCAGCAACAGCTACAGGCTCTGCAGGAGAGATCGACCCTGCACCATAGCTCTGTGTAACAGAGAAATGTCACTGTGTGCTGAGAAAGCCTGTGGCTGTTCATCGCCCATTTACAAACCCCGTTTTTAGGAAGGGTTTCAGGTAGGAAAAAGCAGCAGGCCACCACCTCTTGCACTGCAACAGATGTTCAGGATCGTTTAGAAAAGGTGGTTGCTCATCCTTTCCCACAGCACCTTAGGGAACAAAGCTTAACATAAATGCTCTGTGTATCTTTACTGTTTAAAAGCTCCAAACCATGGGCAAAAGGTATCCAACTAACAGTGGAGAAATTTGACATTGGTGAGTGTCTATTAAAACTGGAATAATCAACCCCAATTATCTTTTTTTTTAAGAATCCTTTGAATGGTATTAAAATGACTTGAGTTTTCCTCAGTAACGTTCCCCAACACTTTAGCAATAGGTTTCATTACTTAAGACACACAGGTGTGTAGGTCTGTACAGGAGATGGTGTGGTGAGTTGAGCAGAACAGATTTCTCTGCACCACTCCCAGCTGCTCAGCAATACTCTCTTTTGGATGAAGAAAAACCTGCTAGAGGCTGATTGCTCTGAATATGCAGCTTGTTGTCATTATCAACCCAGACTGCATACCTGTGTAACCCATCCTATTGTGAGTTGTTCTTTAGTAGTAAGACATTACTGTGTGCAGTATGTAACAATTAGAAGTGTTACATTACATGTAGGAAAATCTTTATTTGAAAATACAAACATGTTTTTTAAACATTTTAAAGATCTACACTGCAACCAAAAAAATAACTTACATCTTTTTGTACATTTTTTTCCCCCAACAAAATCTGTTTAACATTTAAGAGTGAGGCAACAATTTCATGCTGCTGTGACACTGATGAATTCACGGAATGTGTCAATAGCAAACAAGTGAACGGGGGGGGACAGACAAAAGCATTGAATGCCCACAACAAATTAGTGCACATCACTTATCAAGTAACATTTATACAAAGGATTTTTTAAAAAAATTGGTTCCTTCTACATGAATTAACATACCCATTTTGGATCAAGTATGAACACTAAAACAGACTTCATTGTTAAATAAGCTTTTTATGATTAACATCAATGAAAAGACTGAAGTTTAAAAGGGCAAGCAAAATTAAATTTGGGGCAAACAAGGACTACACAGAAGAAAAGCAACTTGTCTCGGGCATTTGCTTTCCTTGTATACTACTAATATGGTCAGCCTGTCAAACAAAACTCTGCTTGTAAATGAGCACTGAATTGTGCACTCATTGTCATGTCTCTTCCTTGCCAAGGCACAAAACCACTAGGGCTGTCTATGAGTGTAAGCGCATTGCAGGCCAGGTATAAATTGTCTCCTTACCTCCCATACCAGGACAGAAATACCTGTTCACAGGCAGGACGGAGATGGTCAGTGCACCACACGTCAACTTTGAGAGAATTATACAGTTCTCTAAAAAACAGTAGATTACTTTTCTCTAAAGTCAAATATTGTTATTCTTCCAAAAAGGAATTATGCAACATCTGTAAATAAATATTTTAATCTATTTTAAAAACTATAAACTATTGAATAAATACAAAAATTTTCATCATACCATACAAATACGCTTCTTTTACTTAGAAGGTAGTGTAGTGATTAAATATTTTTAGCACAAAACTAAGCTGACTTCCAGGAAACAAACCCCACTGAAACGTATTGGTGTGTAGCAGACCTGCTGCAGACTGTCCTTCTTTTCTGCAAGTGTTGACCATAAGTAACCTCTACTCAAAATCCTCTTCATAGTCATATTCATCCAAGTCTACATCAGCCAGATGGGAAGGCATTTCGAAAAATGGTCTTTTCTCCATTTGATACTTTAGGACATTGGCCTTCTGATGGTCTACAGGATTCAGTTCTGCTTCATACCTAACGGCAGACACAGAAAAGGAATTGAAAGAGTCTATCTATGCCAGGGAGCACCTAAAAGTTGGAACACTAACAAGGCATCTGCGAGAAGAATGTATTTTCCAATATTATATATTTACAGTAAAGAAACACGTAAGCAGAAGCAGCACTAGGGTTCTGTAATAATTACATCAATTTAAGCTGCATCATATGCAGAACTTCCCTGTGCCACACACAGCTTTACTGAGGGGATTCAAAGCACACACTGCTCTATGGACTATGCATAGGTTAGAAACAAGACTAAGTATTTGCCAGAAACCCCTCAAGTGTCAAGAAAGCTGAAATGAGGCTCAATTATGAAGAACAAACTACAGCAGTTGATATGACAAAAGAGACAGAATACGGAATTGAGAGTCTTATTAAAATTTGTGTGAGTGCTGGGAAGCAATAGCAACCATGTTTTTAAGCAGATGCTGGAAAGCAAAAGACAACTATTTAATCAGAAACTACTGATAACCACCTGCTGGTGATGCAAATGCAAAGATGGATAACTAACTCAAGTCAGTGAATGCTGATATTTAAAAAAGATTAGCTTCAACACTTTTTATGTGAGATCAATCTGTAATTCATATCCTTTAAAAAAATAAGTCTGTGGAGATTTATAATGTCAGATTAAAGAACTGACCATTTCCTGGGCTAGGGTGACTCAGGTTCATGCATGTCTTCCCAAGTACTACTGAATCTCATCTCGACACCTGATTATTTCCCTCTACTTAACACGACTATGCAGAGAATGACCTTTAGATACTGCGGTATGTGTTATTTAAACATAGTTTATAAAGGCGTTACGTGCTGATTAGGAGAAGTGTTATTTCAGAGAAAGACATAGGGCAAAGAAGAGTTAAATACTAAGAATCCACTATGAACACTAAAATAGAGCAGCACCTTGGGTTCCTCCCATAAGTTCACTGCTCATTTAAACAGAAAACAAAAGCCATCCAAAGGTTTACTTCACCAAGTAACACATTTAAAAACTAGGGTTTGGAAAAAGAGATGCATATTCTACCATAACAACAGTTTTGGCTCACACACCTGTACTTGACAGTCTCCTACATCGTTAATTGCATATTTTTGAGAAGGGTTTGTTTTTTTCTTTTAGAGAGGATTCATACCAACCCTTGTGCTACACTCTTACCCATCATTCCATTGGTCACTTGCTGCCTCTTCTGCTACCAATATATTGTACTCTTCAGCAGCATACTTCTCCCAGTCAGAGACCTCTGGACTTTCACCTTCACCATCCTAAACAATCACATTGCAAGTTATACAAAAAAGTATTAACTGCTAAGCACATAGCTATAAAGACTTTTAAAGCTTCATACTCACCCGCAACATAGAAAACTGATCCTTCTGTTCATGGTCAAGGTATTTTTCAATGTTGAAAAAAGTATCAAAGAACACATTTGTCAACTTACATCGCTTTAAATCATGCAGTGTAATTTTTCCTGTAAAAAATATTATGACATAATTAAAGATAAAATAATTAGAGCTAAAATTATCCTTTTTCCAAAGAGGAGGAATGTTATTCAGAAGCTAAGTCATCATTACTCAATCATCATTGCTCGAGAACATTTGTCACTGATGCTCAATGCAATGGGAGAGAAGTGAATAGATGAAATACACATCTAGAGATGTGTCCTTCAAAGTGGACAGAACTTTTAAATGTTTCAGGTTTGTTCCTTGCTTTGGCTATCATCACACTGTCCTTTGGTATGTTGGAGTGAGGTGCAGTCTACCTCACTTACCTATTAAAAGTCATTTAAGGTAACTGTTAAGGCTTCCTGAAGAGATGGAAGTCTCCAGTGAGCTAGCAATTCCTTCCCAAGGAGAGCCTGGGTAGCAGGTAGGAATCTCCTATGGCAGTGGCCCTTTTCCTTTCCTGACTTGAACAGACAAATGTATGACACAGATGACAGTGTGTGACTATGCTTCCTACAGATGAATTTTTCATAGAGACAAGGTTGCCACACTTGTCCAGCCTGATCAATATTTACTGCTTGAGAGGAAAGCTAAATGCTCAGACGTGTTTTGTTTGATTTTTATAGAGTGATACTTTAAAGACTCAAATCAATGGATCTGTTAAGCATTAGAAATATTTGTCATGTTGCTCAGAAATGTTACCCTATTTCAAAGCTGAATATTAAGCTTCTACAGAAAGGCTGAAAAATATGAAATATACAGGGGAAGACAGATGACTTAAAACTCCCCTTTATTGATTCACCTGGAATACAGACAATTTTCCACTGTCAATCAAATAGGAACTAACTGAAGATGTCATAGAAGAGTTCAATAAAAGCCAGACCTGGAACAATATTTTCTCAGCATACTGTCCCAGCTTCTAACAAAGTGTAACTCAAGGACATCACAGGGAAGCAAAAGCCAAATCCCATTTGGAAATGGTTGCCACACTTGCATCTGTTGTGAAGCGCCTCAGTATATTCTGGCTTAGAGCTGGTGCTCCAGAACGACACAAATCCCCCATGGCACCTGTGCAGTATCTGTCAGACCCACACAGATGTCTCATGCATTGGGCCATCTCAAGTGGCAGCAACTCTCCACAACCAAGCAAATGATTTGAGTCCTAGTTATATAAGCTCCCAATTTAAGTTAGACTCCTATATTTGGTTCATTTATTTGCTCTCCAGTTTCTGTTTATTGCACTGGGAGCTCAGACACTCAGCACTCACGTAGATGCCTTCCATTGTCCCTCCAACACCAAGAAAAAGAGTGAAATGGAAGGAATTAATTCAGGTCTCTATAAGCATCCCGTAGCAAACTGTACCACATTTTAGCCTTAACTTTACGAAAGTATCATCTCTTGTTTCAAATCTTACCAGGTGAAACATTATTTTTTGCTGATAGTTTTTTTTATTAGGAAAGCAGAAGAATTTTTTCTTAATCCACCTTTAAACATCATATCAGTTTTTATATAAAAAAAAGTCACTGTTGGCTTTCATTTCTGTTGCCCTAAATAACTCATCTTGGTTGTGTTCCATAGCCTTCTTTTGTCATCCTCATGACACGAAGGAGATACATCAATCTTGTTTCATTTGAAATGCAGAACACATTATTGGAAATGTCTGTCTTTCAGAAGCATAATGTACAAGACTGGAAGGGAACTACTACAGAGCTTGGGAGGTGGTTGTAAGCAACCATATAACATAAATGTGATTTTCAGAGCTTGCCTCACTTCATTTTAAATGCTCCCCAGCCCCCATGCACTATACAATGTTGGTCTAAGACTTCATTCCACTGATATCAAGGACTGAGCTTCCAGATGAATCACACTTCATATTTCTTTTTCATTTACAATTTTTTATCTGCCTTTAGAAATGTGTTTTCACATAGCAAATCCATTATAACTTGGTTTAAATAAGAATATGAAGCTTTAAGTTCTAGTTTTGAGCCATTTCAATTCCCCTAGCATGCAAAAAATCACATCTCAATAAAAGACAACTGTTTCTTGCATAAAATGTAAACTGAAGTTTCATCAGCAAAAGCTCATACAATGTCAAATGCAGGAGAGTAGAATACAGGTCTCTGAAGGTTCAAATTGACATAGAAAGTAGCCAAAAACTCAGAACAGTTTATTATTCACTTAATTTTAAGCCCCTTGTCAAGAATTTCCTAAGGGCAGCTTAGGCTTCTCATGTAAAATAAGTTAATACTGATCTACAGGGACAAACACTGTTTAAAAACTGTTCCTTCTGAAGAAATATCAATTAAATGAGTGCTGGAACAGGTGAGAGAACGGGTGAACAGTCAAGAGCTTTTCTTGAGAGCATCACCTCAGTTAGACAGTGACAAGATTTCACTTAAGACTAAATGTGGCTACAAGCCCAAAGTAAAAGCCTACAAGGAATTTTAAAGCAGCATGTTAAATTTTAGTATTGAAAGAATGCCTGCTTGCTGCTGGAAGACCGATCAATTAATCAGCTCTAACAGACTTTAGTGAAAAGACAACCTCAAGGCACATTATTTGTATGACCAACTCAGTGCTCTTACAGGTGCACTAACTCCTAAACCCAGAGAAACAGAAGATACAGATGGAGAAGGATTTTCTTACCTTCATGTTGTGGCTTTACAAGATCCAGCATCTGGCATAAACAGTCTTCAAATGGCAAAGGTTCTATGGCCATGTTATCTAATTTTTGGCACTGTTCTTCATAAAAATACTCCAATTCATACATAGACAAAGCACCATCCCCATCAAGATCCATGCAGCGGAACCAGTATTCAATGCTGAAATTCAGTAATAGCAAAGAGCTGTTTATAAAAACTTACTACAGAATTTCAAGAATTCATGTTGCCTCTTTTAAAGGCAAAACTAGACTTAAGACTACATTCCATAATGCCATAGAAAGTCATTAAACACCACCTACTGTGGTAAAAGTTTCTGGTATTTGCCATTGAGTATTGCATTTGAAAACACATTAGTTAACTGTGTGAAGGAGAAGACTAAAACACGTGGTTTTATATTAAAAAAATAAAAATCAAGGGAGTCAATGAAAAATTGAACTATGCACCAAAACTTCAGTATTTTGGTTTCTTCCCATATTGAACAAGCCATTGAACATGTTGTTCAACATGTCACATTACAGGTTTCTTATCAATATCATACAGTTAATACCAGCTACACAGTTTCCCAAAGTCACTGGCATCACGAAACAACTGCAATTTCCTTTATGTATGACCCTGTCTATAAGTAGGCCACACACAGCATATGGAACAATAACACTGAATTAGCCTCATAGAAGTCATGAAAATAGCAACAACAGGAGACACCGATAAATAAGAATGATGCAATGAACTGGGCCAGTTTTCCACTCATGTTTTTATAGTTTAGTTTCTTCCATCAGAGTTCCAGCTGTGCATCAGTGGTCCCCATCTAAGGACTGGAAAAGCAATAAAGTCAGTCTTTGTTTCTGTTAAAACATAAACTTATTCTTACCTAGTTGGTGTTTTCTTGTCCTCTTCAGATATCAAAAACCAGACAAAATCAGCGTAGCTAATCTTCCCATCTTTTTGTGCTTTTCTACCTCTTGAAGGCCAATGAGGAAAGATAAAATTTATTTTAGAACAAATAGTTTTTACTAATCAAAAGTAAGGATTATTTTCCTTGCTGCTATTAACTATGAACTCCTAAACAACGCAGTGTTTGTAAGGTAACTTGTCACAGACTACACTGATCATTCAGGATAAGGAGCTTGTGTGCTCTGTTCTATTTCTAATGCAATGGTAAAGAGGAGGGGAGCAGCTGGAAAGGAAAGTAGCATGTTGTCCTACAAGGACTTTCTCCCTGGGCAGCAAAGCCACTGCTTAATTGTTAACAGAAGATATATCTCAATTAATTTTTAATGATATATTATATACAAGTACATATGCTTCTTAGAATTTCTATTCAGGTAGAAGTGATGAGAACTTAAAGCTTTACAGAACTCCAGTAGCTAAAAGTTTTGGAATGGAAATGAAAATGAAAAAGAAACATTCAGGAAATAAGTGTCCATGACAAGAACATAACTGTTTCTACTCACATACCACAGAACACAGCAACTAAATAAGTTGTGAAGACACATAGTCAACCCTGTCTAGTAAAAAGTCAGGTAGGCAGTTCCTAGATATATTACATTTCAATCCTAAATTTTTTTGTTTTATTTTCAAGATGTCTAAGAAAATATGGTATATGTTTTTGTCTTGCCCAAAAAACTCATATAAAGGAGTAAGTTCTAGACATATGCCTGTCAAGTGTCATTTCACTCATTTCAGCTTTTGTTATTTCTGTTTATCAGTTGGTTTCTAACAGCAGATACCATGCTAGCAATATGTTTCAAAAATGAATAAAATGGCATAAATACACAAGAGGAAGTCAATCCAAAGGGGAAAAAAATGCAAATTAACTCAACCGGAGGCATTTTTGTAAATTTATTGATGCAATAAGCATTTATTTTACAAGTAGTACTTAAAAGCCCAGTTCCCTTTGAACATTTTACAGGTTTGAGGGATGGAAAAACAATGATGCCAACATTTCTTCCCTTCCTCATTCCCAGCCCTGCTAAATCACACAACATCCAGGGTAAAGAAAGGGGAGTGAAGAACTTGGAGTGTGCCAAAGGTTCCAAGAGCACTTTAGTACTACTGGAGTTTAAATTAATTAATAATAAATCTTGAAATTCACTGTTCCATTGCAAGGGGAAGGCATTTTTTTCTCTGGGAATATCGTACAATTTAACAAGCAAATATTAAATTGGATTTAGATCAGCATACAAAGTAAGTACCTTGTTACTGCCCCTGAGAAGATCCGCTCTATCATCCTATTTGAAATTGCTGTGAAAAAAGGTTTAAAACAGTGTCAACTCAATACAAATTATTTTTGCTCTGTATTGTCTAGTTGAAGAGTTTACTGGAACCCTTTGTATATACACATCTGTGAGAAAGCTCATTAATCCCTTTGAGTCCTTTTGGAGAGAATCACTTAACACAAAGTCTCCCAAGCAAAGGTAGAACCAACCCGCTTGGAAATCAGATTCTATACACAAATAGTAGTGTACTAAAAGTAATAAAATGGGCTGATTATTAAAACAGCATTTACCAGTTCTTTGACAAGTAAATCAAGTTTTCCAGTGACACTAAGTTTTACATGACCTTGTCAAAGAGCCAAAATGGAATTGGCACGATCATACATACTAAACATATCTAACTGATTCTGCCAGGGATCTATTTCTGACATGGTTCTGATCCATGCTTCTATTTTGAAGCCATTTCAGGGATTTTAGAGACATGTCTTAACTGAGCACTACCTCTGTAAAGGACATTCAATTTATCCTTAAGAATTTGTGGATGGTACTCAAAGCAGCACATGATACTATTCTCATAGAAGAAAAATTACTTCTCATTATTCTAGCTCTGAAATAAATTTTCAGCACTGTAGAAATACTGATAATTAAAGCAGATGGTTAACAATTCAGATAACTGATCTGTTTTATGTACTTATGGTGATGCCATCACCACATCATTGTAGTAAGGTCACTAGTCCCTACTTAATATTTATCCCCAGAACCGTAGGACAGCAAATTTGTTTCACACATATATGCTGCTGCTTTTTACCTACTTTTGAAATAATGAAGTTTTCAACCTTCTCAACAACAGTTACATACTTACATGTAAGAAAATATTGAAGTGTTTGATCTAGTGTAATTTTAGTCCAGCAACAGTACAAAAGGGAGAGATTGATGTAACCAGATTATCTAATTTTGACAGGCAAAAAGACTAAAGTTAAATTATCAGACCCATTTTGTAGTCTTTAGTCTAGTTCTCACTAAGCAGCCGCTGTTAACTTTCAACCAAAATTCCATGGTTTAAAGGATGCAAAAGTAAGTTGCACGTGGCATTATATCAGTTGTGCTTTCTTTCTGTAGTGTGCTAAGTAGAGCAGCCACTCAGATGAAAGCCGATTTCCTTCCTCATTGTCCTAAAGCATAGTCAAACTTCAGTAGGCAAATTTTTGTGTTTATTCTGTTTGGGATTTTTTATGGGACAATATTCCATAATCACTCTGTGCTTAAGTAAGCTTTCCAGTCCTGAAGGAAACACTATTGAGATGACCATGGACAGAAAGCATCTAGAAAACCCTCAACAGTTCCATATAAGCTACAAGAATATTTAAAATAGTGCAAGACTACAGAATCACAGTCACTGCATATTATAAATGTAGGAAATGTAAACCTGCTAACTAGTGCTACATAGTATTAAAACAAAATGTACTGCAGCTAAGTTAGCAAAACTTTAAAATAAGCCAAGTACCTGAATGTATGTTTGCCTTTTCTACTCTTTTCATACCTTGTCATAAAAGCCACTGTACTTGAATAATATCAGTATAATTGATAGTTTCTAAGATAACAACACAAAATTGCCAAATGCAACCATTTATAATACACCAATATTAAATGATATTTCCTCTATTTCTTCGCCAAGATCAGAATTAAAATTCAGAGTTTTCCTCAAATCTGGTATTGGTAGATGCAAAGCAGCATCACAGATGACTTGTCCTGCTTTATTTCACTGAATCAGCAGGATCAGCTATACCAACACCAACAGACTCATGAACACCGGCCTTGGCATTTAACCACTTTCTCAGCTGAAAGTTTACAGGTCATTTAATACATGTAAACAAAGGTGCTTCATTTGTCATACCATGATCATTATGTCGAGCTAAATCCTTCCGATCAATATAGAGGTCATGGTCTGTATCCAGCTCCCAAAATTTGCAATAGATAACATAAAAATGTTCATATGAGAAGTACTCTGTCAGCTGGTTAATATCAGCTTCCTCTTCCAATAATGCCACATTCTATTATCAGAAGGATAAACAGAACACGTTAAAGAGTTTGTAAGATGTTTTGAATGATCTGAGTTCTCATAACCAAGTTAATATCTAATGCTATTTCGGTGGAACAATTTTTATCTTCAGGGACAATGAACACTGTACAGCATGACAGCAAAGACTGAACACACACATAGTAGAAAACTAATGCATTCACAGAAGAATGAGTATATCAGCCCAATTTCTGCTAAACACATTTGCATGTATACACCTCTGGATAGAAGAAATGACATTTAAACATATTCTAATGTACGAGAATTAATGCAATTGGGTCTTCACTACTTTTTGGAAAAGGAAGAAATGTTACTTACGTTACTCCTTTAAGCAATTAGTTAATGCAATTTTAAAACTTCTAGAAATAACAGTCTTGTAAAATTTTAGATATTACGTACCTGCAAGAAGTTGCTTTTCCTGAGCTCGTTACAAGTTATTTTTCCAGACCAGGACCTATTTACTGTATAAAATATTCTCTGTATGACCTGCAAGAAACAGAAAATGGAAAGAAATCTTAACTATGACTCCTAAACATTTGTTAATGATGTCTTAGTTCAGCATTAGAGAGCTCTATCTTTCCCCTATTTCTATTCTTCTAGTTACTTAACAGGCTTCTCTTCTGTTGTATTACCAACCCATTCCTAAATCTATATCTAAACTCATGTAGATAAGTCTTATTTCAATGCTCCAGTACCCATATCTCACTCAGTAATGTTGCAGAATACTTGTATGCTACCCAAAGTAGGTCTATTGGCAATTTCACTACCTCCTAGTCTTCCAGATCTACAGGACATCATCTAATAATCATATTAATATATTGTATTACTTCAGATTAAAAGAACTGTATGCTTGCCATAAGACTGTTTTACTTCATAAATGAATTTACAGAAATAGAATTGGGAGTGTTTAAGGATCAGAGTACAGCACATGTTACTACTTCTGAAGTCCACAAACACAACAAATCAACAGTTGACAGAAATATTTCCTGCAGGTGCAGAGAGAGAATGTTTTTCCTCCATTAAAGTTTACTCTATTTTAAGTTTCTTGGGGAAAAAACCCTGTTAATAGCATTAGAAGTAGTACATGAATATTTTCAAGTGAATAATAATAATAATAAACAAATCTATGCAAGAAAGATGAGTAGTTCTTGTGCCTTGACTGATACTGGAACCAGAAACAAAAACATTCAGTTGAGTACCCAAGACTATTGTTTAAATCAGTTTTACATGTACATCAATTTGATGATCTTACAGGTCTTCTCCAACCTAAATGGTTTGATGGCTATTTTGGACAACTCATGCATTTGGTGTAATTTGCTTGGGTTTAGTTTACAAACATAGGATTTTAAAATATGTTTTTTCTGCTACTTATCTGAACTCAGTATTCACCTCAATTAGGTTGACTTATGTCAACTAGATATACATTTCAAATCAATTATTCACCACTAAACAAAAACAGACAAAAAAATCTAAACATGTTATGAACAATAATTGCTCAACTGGTGATTAATTATACCCCCTAATTGGCAAGACTCAATATTGCACATGTAGTGTTTCATTTGCAACAGAGCAGCTACCAGCTAAAACCCCCACCTCTTTAGGAAGCCCTTCCCCCCAGTTAAAATGTCCTCCCAGCTAAAGACTAAGTTTTTATAACTTCAGATTTTAATTACAGTAAATCAACAGTTTAAACTAACCAATAATTTCTGAATTACAAATAGAAGAGTAATTTATCTATGAAGTTTTAACATAAAGCATAAACTGTAGAGCAGCAAGCTCTTCAGTTCTTACTTCGAACAAGAACAGCCGGTTCAATAACTCCAGATAGAAGAACATCTTATCCTACTTCTGAAACTTAATTAACTTAATTCTAATTGTGAGATTTGGGGAAGGTCCATTTTTGGCTTGTACTACAAAGTAATTTTTTCTAAAAAGGTTTTTGCCTTAGCTTTGCAACTTAATCCATCTGCATGTCATTATCTCATCTGTTATACATTTAACTGGTCTAAAAATAAAAACAAAATTGAATGTTTGGTAAAGACAACTGGGAACTGTTTTCTAAAGTGAATTGAGGCAGAGTATAAGCAAATTGGCAGAGAATTGCCTTGTTTACTATGCTGCATAGTGCAGAGAGGAAATGGTGCAATACAGAGATTACAATTTCAAGAATTCATAGTTCAGCTATGCACATAACATCCTTGCAGAATAAATGTAGTATCTCATTTGTCCGGGTAGACGTTTTTAACATGTTTCAGCTTCATCTTGGCCACATGTACCTAATCTTACCGCTACACTGACCAACCGATTTATACTATAGAATAACAGATTGGTTCCATGGCCAAACAACACAAGACACATGCTAAAGAGATGTATGTAATGCATATGCATACACACACACATATATATGCATGTCTATATAAAAACACAGCAGAAGAATGGCTCATTTGGTTTGCAACTGGAAGTATCCTTTAGACAAAACTTCATGTAGTGAGGTAAAACTAATGGTCTTATTAGTAATGCCTTATTTCATCTTAGGGAAAATGATCCATAATTATCAGTAATAACTTGCAGGACAGAATTTTAAAAGACTGCATCAGGCAGCAGTTATGCCATCCTAAATTATGACAAGAAAGGGCAGAGTGCTCCTGCCATTTCTGAATCTTTATATTAGTATTTCAAATATTGTTGCCATATTCATACTAGTTTACTTCTGGGATTTTTGTTTAAGCACCAATTTCTGTTGAAGACTACACTAAATTTTGTTAGTGAAGTACTGCCAGCACTGTTTTATTCAATATTGCTAGACTAATTTATTTAATATTGCTAGTTCCTGCAAAGAAAAGCAACTGGAAATGGCAGGACCTTTTCTTTCCTACTGTTCTTCAGAACAGGCAGTAAGCTTTCACAATTTTAGCCAGAACAGGCTTTGATACAACCCAGAATCCATTAAGCAACAAAAGAGCTCACAAGCAGAACATTTCCTTCAGCCACAATGGACAAGAAAGTTCTGAGAGCTCACATAATCATTATAACAAGAAGCAAAATCTAGTGCACCAGGACATACTTGATAGGCCAGCAAGTCTCTGTAAGAAGGATATAACAAATCAAAACCAAATGCTCTCAGAAAAAGCTTCCACAATTTTAGCCTGGGTCAAAATATAAGATGGATAAAAGATAAACAACTCTGCATGTTTTTTGTTGGAGAATATTCATTAAGCTAGTTTTCAAATGCACCAAGAAAGTGAACTGAACATCATTTTGAAGACTTTTAATCTTTTGAGACTTCAGTGGAATCAGCTGTCTAGTCTACAGTTGAGAAAATTTAATGTCACTGATTTTTCTCTTGGGTACAGAAAAAATACTTCAGTCACATAACCCTGGGAAGACAGAATGAAACTTTTCATGTATAAAACCTTCTTAGGAAGAAAAGTCCCCAGAGAGGAAAGTGCTTCAATATTATCATTATTTCACTTAACACTGAACATAATCATATTAATATAGATGATTCATTCAAGATTTCATTTAATTAATCCCAGATTAAGGTCAAGATTCTAATGAGTACAGTCTACAGCCACAATCAAGTGTTTAGGATAACAGCCTGCTTAATGTTCATTAACTTATCCAACACTATTACAATTCAGTATCACTAGTATTAAATTCAGCAATTTCTTATAGATGTTAAGAAAGACTCTTTCTTATGCATCATAGTTTTTCTTCACAAGATTTCTAGCTATGTAGAAATGAAGACTGACAGCATACTCTAACTCTACTTTTCTCAAGAGACAAAGATGCTTAGACATATTGATTAATCCTAATTTTGACTTTCTTATTTAACGAAAAAATAGCTTTTCCAAACACAAATCACTTACTGTTGTAATGTACCGAGAATGAAATTCAGACGCTTCTTTTAAAAATGAAAGGCCTGGATGACTATTCACCACATCCTACAAAAAAAGGAATAACAATATCCCAAAGAGTATTCATTAGTGACTATATAAAACAATTAGCACAGAACAGTACATCTGCTTCCTTAACCAAAACAGTTCAAACTAACTACCACAATCATTAATAATAACTTCATTTACAACATGCTTTACACAAATAACACTCCACACTTCTTAAAAATAAAATTATCTTTTAAAGAACCATATAAACAAAAGCTTTCATATATTTTAGAAATATAATAGAATTTTTTTGCCTATATTTTAGATAGGCTAAAGACTTTGAACACTGCTGACTGCTGTAGCTTGTAATTTTGTGGCTGTCTATGAGTCAGTAAAGTCAATTTAGGTTTTATTCAGTCATTACTAAAGGTGGTGTTTACTGCTTTTTCAGTGAAGCTTTATCAGGTCTTGAATTCATATGCCACTTTTCCTTTGCCCTCCTAAGGCCCACCTTGACTTAAATAACTTCAGTTGCCTTCCTAAACATAAAAGATTCCAATAGGTGTGGTATTCCTGCAAGCAATTTTAAATCCCTGCATCTTACTGTAGCTCTTAAAAAAAGTCCTCACCTTATACAAAATGATTAACTGTAAACAAGTCACTCACTAGCATCTCAGTGGACCCTGTAAAGTGAGTTGCACTAAATATTATCAATAAACTTTAATGATGACAATGAAAAAGTACATTTAGGTCAAAAAATTCAGGGCTTTGCCAGTTCATCATTTTGTTGTGTTTCCAGAACTAGTTTCAGTTGCAATTTACTTGTAAAAAAGGAATGAAGTCTTCTTGCACCAAGTAGTTACATCCAGGGTTCATAAGAAGATGAACAAACTTTGCAGCATCATCATAGCAGGTCTGAAGTATTCTGAAATGTAAATATTTCCATTTAATATTGTACACAGAAAATTAATCATGCTACCTCATGCAGGCATCCTAGAGCAAGGCCTATGAAACTGCAAGCACAACATTTAATTCAAAAGCTAATTATAAATGTCAAACTAGGCTCCAAGTGAACTTATCAAAGCAGTACTGTCTCATACATTTATGTTAAAGGAGGTAGGTACCCCATGTAATTGATTACATGAATAGACATTTAAAAGTTAGAATTAGAGGAGAACTAGAAGGAATAAAAGGCATTTTGTCCAGAACTGGCATTTAGAAGTCAGGGCCACTTTTCCCATAAACAGCCAGTCATTTACCTTACATTTTAAAATCTATAACCTCTATAAATGAAGATTTGTTTGTTTATGTAAAGTATTAAAGTATTATTTAGTTACATTTTCCCATGTAGAAGTTTGCTGTCAATGGTTGATTATGGTAAAGTGTTTTATTTCCCTTTACAGATGGGATTGCATTCAGAGCTTAAAATATCACATTTCAATGAAAAAAATGCAGTACTTCTAAAAAAAAAAAAAAAAATCTACTTACTTCCGCCACATTGCAACAAATTTATGAACCGACACGTATCCTGTTCGTTCACCTCCAGCACAATAAAACAAGGGACCTTTCCAGTAAAGTGGGCATTCACAAGCCTACAATAAAGTGTACATCAAGTCAGTTTATTGCTTGTTTATCTGCGGGTTACTCCCTTATTTATAGATCCTTCAAAAATTACACTTTACAAATGTTAAGAAGAAAACATTAAGGCACAGATTGTTTAAAAAGTGTTTCTGAAACAACTGTGCCTTCCACAATAATTCGTTTTAAGCAACTGCTCTAGGCTAAAGTCCAAAAGTGGAAAGCAAAACACAGTGCAACTTGAAGCATTCCTAACAGATGAAAGCACTTGCATGTCTGCTCTGTCCATGCTCCAAGCAGCTGACAATGTTAATAAGCTCCGCTCAAGAGCTGGCTATCTTTAAGCTAACCTCAAGACAGCACAAACAGTAACAAAACTTCTAAACTGGAAAAAACTTACCTTTGTCTGTCTCAGAGGATGGCTCAACTCATCTGCAACCTTGCATGTGCATGGCACATCTACTCAGTTTTAAGTAGTAAGCTGGCCTGCCCTGATCAGCAGTACCAGTTACACCCTCACCACTTCAGTGCTCCCATGTACACCTACAGTGCTGTTTCTGTGTCTGCTCCAAGCTTTCTCAGCCATAACAGCAAAGTACCTATCCTGCCTAAAACTGACTACAGCTGGGAGTACTCAGAAATGCTGGCATCTCCAAGAATTTCAAATAAGATTATGAATACTGCAAGACGTATAAGGTCACCAAAGGAAAAGAACAGTTGCTTCTCATGCAGTAGTTTAACCAGTACTTCAAACTAACACAAAAAGTCAGTTTGACAGACAGAGAGGCTTTGTATTATTCTTCAGGAGGGTGCCTTTCATCACTGAATTGTAGGTGACTGGACCCTTCCACCTTCCTTGCTGAGAGGGAAGGGTCTCTTCCATACCTCCCCACTTCTATGTTGGATGGAGCTGTGGAAGACAGGGATCCTATCATTCAGCTTAGTGGTTAAACAGTTTCGGTGAGCAAACAAGGAGTCTCTGAACCCCCAGTCCTGTTCTTGTGTAAAGTCTTAGTTTCTGTTTTCTAGACCCTGAACTTTAAATGCAAAGTGACAGGAACAGGGATAAGAACCTGAGACTCATTACCAAGACCACATGGGGATATTTCAAGAACTGATTCAACATAAAAAAAATGGAAATTTATGTTTATTTTTACTAGCTTATTGTCTGCTACACAAAAGTTTAAAAATATTTGCTGCTTTCTAAGCTCAGTATTTTGTCATTCCGCCATAACTCTGAATTAGCTCTTCAGTAATAACTAGAGAGCTATAATCTCAAGTTACCAAACCATTCTGTCTTTCAGTGTCTTTACAGTGGAGGTTCATGACACTGCCAAATGAGAAAAAACAGTGTGGACACCTGAAAACAAAACAGATATTAACAGTGCTTTTGCCTTAAGTCTCATGGTCAATACAGAATGCAGAACAGCATACAATGTGCCCTTTAGTATTTGGTTGTCTATGCAGCAAAAAAAGTAGTCCAAGTTTTGGTTTAATGTTTGTTTCTTTTTGTCAGGTCATTTGATACACAGTTAATGCAAAAAATTACACACATAACTATGTGTATCAACAATGTAGAATATTGTTGGATAATAACTTGTAGGAGATGAAAACACATAATACAAAAAAACCAAAGCACATAGAACTCATCATTCCTTTCCATAGGCATTCAGTACAGTAAGCAAGTTCTCACCTTTGCAACCTTCCCCATATCTTCTAACGTTGCCCTCTCATTTGGAAATTCAGAGAAAGTTTTCTCAATTTTGGCAATCACAGCATCTATATTTACTTTTTCCTTAGGACATCCTCGAGGAAAATAAAAAGTTGGAATGTTTTGACTATGTGAGGGTGGCAAAGTTTCTTCCTTCTTTGTCTGAACCTGAATAGATAAATACACATTTGACAGTCAGGTACAATGAAATCATCTGCAGACAACTTAAATCTCTTGGTACTATATGTTCAAACACACCTTCAAAAAGACTTCAGATTATAAGTTGAACAAGCTATTTAAGAATGAGAGCATATTGGAAAAATTAATGAGTATTTCCAAAACCTGTCATTTAGAAAGATTTCTAGGATGTTAAAAATTTAATAAAGACAACTTCAGTCTTCAGCATATGAAGTTTCAAGACTGATAAGACAGCTTCTTTGAGACATCTGAAATTACTCAGGTTTTATTATCTGTTTCAGAAAAAACCCTTCAACTTCTAGCTTAACGGACAGATTATGAGAGAATTTGCTTTTGAAATATTTCTACTTTTACCGCTTCAAGTTTTTGAAATAAGCATGACAACTTTGTTACAAACCACCAACTTGTTTAATTTAGTTACAGTGAAGATTTTCTTTTTTTTTTCCTCCTAAATATGACAGATTTTATAAAGTAATAAATGATGTCTGCAGAGGGATTTTTTTTTTGTAAATTATACACAATTATAGTATGAGAGCTTAGAAATCCATTTCTCAAGAATTGTGAAATGTCATACCACTAAAAAAACCCCAGACGACCAATAACAGGAGAAATTTATTTAAATACATTTAGTTTCAGTAAAGAAGAATTTACTTTGTAGTTAGTTTCCAAAAGGAAGTCAAATAATGCAGAGAAGCAAAGATAACAGGTAAAGTAACAACAAAGTTAAGAAGCAACTCAAAATTAGCAATTAAAGATGAAGTCTTTAATCCCAACACTACTATTCAAATGTAGAAAAACAATGCTATATGGTGACTCATCCTAGTGTTGAATATGTTCAAGATCCTGAATTCCATCTCTCAGAATTGGGTGAAAATAAACCCAAAATCCCTCTAAAAAAACTCCAACCCTCATTTTACTCCTTATCATCTTTGCCAAAGTGCCTGTAAATATACTCAGCTTCCTACCACAGTCAAGGTCCCTCCATAAGTCAGTGAAAGAACTAGGTGCTTATGGACAGCAGATTTTAATTTGCAGAGTTCCAACCCAGGAGCCTTTACTGGAATGCTACGCATGCCTGAACTAACCTTTCCTTCCCCTCCTCTGCATTTGAGCCAGCATTCCTATCCACAGCAGCAGAATTACCTCAACCGTGATACGAGTTTTATTTCATAGAGGAAAAAGTTACCTTGAATCTGTGACACTCGGAGTCAATGTCTGTCACTTGCTAAGAATCCTGTAGATAACAACTTTTGATATCTAATCATTAGTTCAGTAGTCCAGTTGATGAGGCATCAGCTTAGAATAAAAGCACCACAGGGAATCAAAAATCCTTTTCAACTTCCAAACTTTTGGGAATTATAAAGATAGCAATGTTTTATTCTCTAAGTCACATCACCACCATCGCTACAAATAATGTCTGTAACTGGGTAAACACCTTGTTTCATTCTAGAAGCCGAGTTCTGCCCATCAGCACTTTAGAAGAGCCCTAGCAGCTACCCCATTTCTCCTCTTTCCCATTTACAAGGACTGCCTGGATTAACATAAGATTAGTTCAGTTGGTCAGAGCATGGTGCTAATAATCCCGAGCTTGCGGGTTCGATCCCTATATGGGCCATTCACTTAAGAGTTGGACTCAATGATTCTTGTGGATCCCTTCCAACTTGGAATATTCTCTGACTCTGACATAACCACTCCCATTCGAGCTGCTCAAATGGCCACTGAAGTGGCAGGTGTTCCAGTTCTTCAGGGGTGGCTGATGAGGTGTGGCTCATCTGAGAAAAAGGGAGGGATAAGTGCACATCATAGGCTACTAACATTCCCTGAATGTTGCAGGTAACATGAGGTAAAACAGTATTTCAAGGAAGCCTAGTACAGACAGGCAAGGCATTTTTAAAATTCACAGCCAGGGAAATTTAGACCTTCAGATTAAAAAAGAAAAATTTCTTTTGAAAGGAAAGGTAGTGGCAGATGTAAGACTATACTGGAAAAAAATTGCAAGACAAAAAGAAAAGCTATCAACAGAGCTATTTGTTCTTTGGAAACTTTATATTTTCTCAGAAACTACTAATTACTTCAGATAGCACAGAGTACACAACAAATAATTTCCATCGGTCCAGGTTAAAAGCTGTTCTTAAACACATGTGGAGATGTCAATCCAGGATTTGTAATAAGACCTATCCTAGTACATGTTATCTAACAGAATTTTAAAGTAAAGGCTTTTTAATTATTCATTTTTCATCTTACAGTCTGGAACATGTTTACAACAGACAAAGATTACGTGGAAGAAGTTAAGCAACAGATTCAGAACTGAAAATAAACATATAGGTGAAGAAAATTGATTTTTCTAAGATGAAAATGTTATATTTAAGCATGACTGAATTCAGCATGCTTATTGTAAAAATATATAATATTTAATCTGTGAGACAGTATATTTATTCAGCTCTAAAACCAAGCAAGTATGGACTACAAACCTCTCAAGGCAAGACAAATTAACTATCCCTATGCTGGTTTCTCAAGGTTAGTGAAAGATGAAACTATAAAAATGC
This sequence comes from Corapipo altera, assembly GCF_003945725.1. Classification (NCBI taxonomy): domain Eukaryota; kingdom Metazoa; phylum Chordata; class Aves; order Passeriformes; family Pipridae; genus Corapipo; species Corapipo altera. Next base: position 33,584,957 of record NW_020884872.1, read on the forward strand.
TTCATTTGCATTAGCAAGTGTATGATCACTTCACAATAACTTCTGATAGATTTATTTGGTACCTATATACAGGTACCTAGTAAGAATACTCTCTAGGGCACAAAACAAAATGCCCTTGTACATTCCTCGTGGTATCCAGCAACCAACCTCAGAGCACAGCTTTCGGTCTGCATCTGCCACATGGATGTTCTGAGCACACTAATGCTTCTTAAATGCCACCAGCAACTGAACTGTGCTTAGTATCAGTCAACATAGGGATAAGAGCCTGTACCAAAGAAAGAAACAGGTCGTCCAAAACTATCAGCTCCAACTAATGCATTACAAAGTTGGTATTATATCTCTTCCCTCTTCTCACCTTCCAAGAAGGGTCAGGGATTCTTCTTTTCTTTCCTTTCAGTCTGAATCCCATACAATAACTGAAAGGCTCCTTGTACAACTGAGGCCGTTCTGCTATATGTGCTCTAATGAAGGAACAAGTGATACTAAAAGGGCTCTAAAAACTCCATTATTTTCTATTATTTCAGCTACTAGTTACTTCTGTAGATGCACATATTGCATAACACATGAAACAGTCAGTTTTGTTATTTCAGGGTAGTTAAAATGCACTATTATTAAGTTGTTCTAAAATTAATTATAATTTTAACCAGGGAATTTCTTCATTAACAAGAACTGCTGGAAGTCTGTTAACATCAAATCTTTGACTGGAAAATTTGCAGGAGCAGTTTGTTAATCTCTTTACACAACAACTCCATTTCAATGGTTAATTTAACATTAGAAAGTAATCTACATCTATGGCTTTAAGTTAAAACCTTACTGTACAGGTACAGTAAGCTAAAGTGACAAAAGAGACTGGTTTGGTCAGTGAAAATTTTCCCTGCAACTTCCTGAGAAATAGCACCAACAATAAAATCCTTGGAATTAAGGAAAGCAGGTGTATAAGCTTGTAAATAACTCATCAAGCAGATGTATGTTGCAGTGTCAGGACTGAAGGGAGCATTAACCTTTGCAATAAGCATATACGAAATCCAGAATCTATAACTGTATTGTGAAGTTGCCACTGCAGTTTAGGTTTTATGTAACAGATGGGAAGTGAGGATTCCTTGAAAACTTCTTGATTGTACTAACATAAAAATAAAATAAAAAAAAAACTTATGTAAGATTTGTCTATAAGACAATTCAAGAGAACTCTTAATACATAACCAGTTTTCATTCCCAACATATAGAACTGTAAGGACTGTCCACAGCCATCCAACACTTACTTGCCTTGACTTTTACAGTGGAGGAAGTGGAAGTTTATACCTCACTGGGGGTCACTGTTTGAAGGGCAAACTTCTGATTTTGTTTTGCAGCTTTCCAGATCCTTTTCCAATAATTTTTTTCAGCAGTTGTTTATAATAATAATATTATGAAATCAATATTATAATTACAATACAGTAATATAGTTGATAGTATACCCTAGAGAACATCGATGAATCTTATTCCAAACAGAGAAATTCATTCTTCATGCTAGATAGTCTTCTTACATCTACCAACTGATGAGTTGCACTCAGCAGTTAACTTTGTTATAAGCAAAAATAAAGACATTAGGAATTTTAAAAGGGTGCCCTTTTCCTTCTCTCTCCACTGAAAGAAAGAGCTGATGCTAGGATACAGTCATTCAACTACAGGATGTATTTCTGAAATAACAAGGAAGGGGGAGCTTGTTCCCAGATATTTTAAGAATGTATGCTCAGTAATGTCTAGATGTGACATTTGCATGTAGTGACTGCCAACTAGAAATACTGAGCCCCACCAAGGGGTTGAATATATCAATTCAAATGCAAGTGAGTGAAACCTCACTTAAAAAGGACTTGCTGAAAAAGGGAGCAAGGTAAATATGTTTATAAATGTAATATTTTTTAGACAGTTTAGAGATTAGGACACAAGGTCATTGAGTCATCATAGAATGGGTTGGATTGGAAGGGACATCCAGTTCCAACCGCACCCCTCCTCCTCCCTACGCTCTGGGCAGGGAATGTCACCCACTAGACCAGGTTACTCAGGGCTCCATTCAACCCGGCCTTGAACACTTCCAAGGATGGGGCATCCACAAGTTCTCTGGGTAACACCTGTGCCAGTGCCTCACCACTCTCACAGTAAAGAATTTTTTCCTAATGTCTTCTTTTAGTTTAAAACTGTTCCCCCTTGTCTATCACTATCAGGGTTGAACTGATTCAGTATTTGCATTTTTTTGACATGACTACAGAATAAGATAACCTCATTCAGAAATGCTGATGCTTTCTAATATCTGACAGACAACAACATTTGTTCTGCCTGTTTCTCTGGAAAAAAAACCCAACAAACCAACACCCAAACATTTAAAACAGAATTACGGAGTTTGCAGTCAGCTCTTGCTGTAGTATTTGACATGCACTTCCACAAGGATGTCCATATTAAAGAAAAGTCAATGGATTGCATACAACATGGTCAAAACAGGACACCCAAAAATTATACCTCACATTTATACCCCAACTTCACTTTAGGTTTTTACTAAGTCATGCACCATAATCCCATAAAAAAATGGCATTACATACCAAAAATACTTCAAAGAGATTTTTATCTTTTCTTATATATTTCACTTTACACTAAACTTACCTAGGTGAAACACAGTGCATAATAAACTAAGAGGATTTTCTGCAGAGGTATGCCATTCAGCCTTTCAAACCCCAGCATACCTGCAACCACCCATGTACATGCTCATCAACTACCCAACAACAAAACCAGATACTGCATAAGGTTCCCTAATACACAACAAAAAATGGAAGCTAACATGTTACCCAAAGGGTAACACTTTTATTACCTTCATTAAGTTCTTTAGAACTCAAGGTGTCCTCCAGCCTATCAAAGCTAAGTAGTAATTATGAATGTAACAAAATGTTATGAGTAAGCAGGTTCAAAAGGAATACCTAACCCGCCTTCCCACCTCTCTGACCTTTTATAGCCAACAATTTAAGTCTGACCAATAAAATCACAGGAATTTACTAATTGACTGATTTACTAATTTACTAATTTAGTAATAACTTACTAATTGATTGCACAGTGAAACTCAGCATTTCCCTCTTGATAAGCAATTATCAGTAGTTTTATGGAATTTAAGTCTTAAAAGCACCAGGTAAAAGACTTATGCTACTATTGTCTAGAAAGGGGTTCAGTCTCATTTGAAAGAGAGACATTGATTCTGAAAGACCTGTTCTAACACCTCAAATATTTTGGCATGTTAAAGTGCCTTCAGAAATCTGCTTCAGGATAGGTAAAGTAAGGTTACTACCAGAACTTTCCCCAGAAAAAGCCCTCTTTCCAGCCAAACTAATGAGATTTACTAGTGCAAGATTCTACTGACTGTACCACTTTCCATTCAGCTTCATATGCTTAACAGTACTTTTTCCTCTGTGAAAGACGACTCTTGGACAACTTAAAACTTTCAAAATTTGTGTTTGTTTTTTTCCCCCCTCAAGTTCTATTACTCTAAAATCTAGTTACTGTGCTTGAAACCAACTTGAAAACAGTAAATTAATCTGAAAGCTTAATAATGAAGTTTTACAGCATGGTATAAGGTAAACTACACCACAGCACCCCTGCATCTTCCCCCATGCCCACACTAGCTTAACTAGAGAGTAAACTCTCTAGTCTACCATTCCATGTGTCACTAGTGATAGTGAAGCAATATGATGAATTGCCTCAAGTCACCACAACAGCTAAAAAAACAAAGTGAATCCCCTACCACCCTACATTTGTCTTCATTCAACCTCACACAGTTGATGCCATTTAGAAGCAACATGGTTCTGATGCTAACATAAGGAAGGTTAGAGGAGTACTGTGGTAGTATTGTTTAAAATCATCTTAAATTAGGCTTAAAACCATGCTGAGATTGTAACTGATTTTGCCTAACTTAGTCAGAAATGTAAGACATATGTGAATGATCAAACTCAGAGACACCTACAGAGAATTAACCTATGCTAAAACCAGTCATCAGGGTATATTTGTAAAAGTCTTTCCTCTGGCAACAAATGTTTTACTGCCAGTTGCTTCCTTCTATCCTGGTCTTCAGCTTGCTATCCTTCAGTCACTGTCTGGCAGCTGTTTTTGGATGTGTTATATAGAGACTAATTTAATGCTCCTCTTTCCTTTCACAGTAAGAGATAAACATCTATTAATTTTAACCCTGATGCAGTTTTTGTCTAGTTTACTTTTACTGTTAGCCTTAGCTCAGACAATTTTTCTCATCTAGTTTGGTCTTGGTTACTTAATATTTGGGCTACAATAAGGGGAAGGAAATGCAAAAATTAATACACTTTTCTATAAACTTCTAGCAATATACCATTAGAAGACAAAGAAGTACTTCAAACTACACTGTTTCTGATTTTATACATACTTGTCACCTGAATTAATGCAAGGGAGCAGGGTTCAGAAACTCTCCCAAAGCAGTCTGTGTTCCAGTTAGCAAATCTGTGTTCACCTTCAAATTCTGACAAGATAAATATGTTGGGAGTCTCCTTCCTGCATGCCAGGTTGGGCACTCATCTCGGTTTTACACAAACTGACTATCATTCTCATCTTATTTATGCATGTTCTTGGCCACTTACTGTCAAGTCTATTTCTGTACAAAAGTATATGGTGATCTGGTTTTGTGATTCACTGCAAATGATAACCCTCAATGTTAAACTAACTTTAATCCAGAGATAGAGCTGTCCCTTTTTGGTATAACTGACATGTTACAACAAGTAGCAATTCCACAAGCAAATCAAAAGAGATTCAGTGAGGTTTAGAGCAGCCAGGAGTAACATGAAGAAGGATCCTGGGTAACAGTAAAAATGAAGACTAAGGAATGCAGAAGGAAGGAGGATTATGGTGTAGTTAAAACTAGAGTTCCATGGTCCAAAAATATATATACAATTTTTAATGTGCTATGAGAAAAATATTTGCAATATTCAATATCTTAATTTGCATACAGTATATATCAAAGAAGATATAACCATTTTTATATTTGGGTTGACTATATGCCAAGGTTATTGTGTTCAGAAGTTCATAGTGCAGACACTGTTACTGGAAGCTGAGATAAAACAAACAGCAAATCAAATCAATCCGTTCCCTCTGCTGTCCACTGACAATCTGATTGAAGTAAAACCCTTTCTGTTCTGGCAAATGGTGGCCAAACTACAAACAGAAAGCTCATAAGAGTTAGTAGATTTGGACACTCCTTGGTTTTTGTTTGTTTGTTTTTAATCACTCAGGATCTAATTCTACTGTACCTCTGGTGCAGTGACTCACTACTGTGGTCCAAACATCAACAGCAGAATATCAATCCTTCTACAGTATCCCTGGCTACAAAATGACAGGGATAAGACTGCACATTCATTTTACAATTCAATGTTGGAAAGTTCAGCTTATTAACAAACTAGAATTGAGTTTTGTCATTGAAATACTGTTTGTATGGTAACTTCAGATTTTGAGGTTAAAAAAAAGGGGTTGTTAGCTGTTTGCTACCCAAAGCTAATTTCTCCCCTTATTTTAAGTCTAAAGACAGCAGCATAAGTAGTAGTTCAGCTAGTTACTCTTAATTATTTAACCAAGACAAATTGAAACAGCCAAAATGAGCCTCAATAAAAAGCTACTGAAGCCTCAGAGCATGCAAAACTTTGAACCATCTACACAAACCTATTTGGGAAAGTGTTGTAGGAGGAGACAGTAGGTAGTGGCATCCAGGAAAAGCTGCTACCTGAAACTACCATCCGGGGTATTGAATTTAAAACCACATTCAACTAAAAGCATGTGTGAACGGCCACCACAGGCAAGTCATATCACATGCACACATGCAAAAGCAGCATAAAATAAACAAGCAAACCCTGGGAAACTTTCAAATGGTCAAAACCTGATTTTCACTAGTTCAGTGAAGACTGAACTCTTCATCTAAGGTAAAATGGCATTTTTCTGCACGATACCTAACTATTATAGCACACACTTCTCAATCTTCTCCCTTCCAGTAATATATATGCTGCACTAACAGATCTCTCACCCAAATTCTTCTACAAGTCTGATTTTGGAAACACTGGGATTCTCCTGATTATGAGTTTGGTGTAGCTGACATAAACAAATTATGCAGTCCTACTGGGAGCTGGAGAATGCAATTGCAAAAGCATTATTGCCACAGAAAGACCTCTTAACATGGCTTCACAGGTTTGGGGTTTTTTTTGTACAGTCACATAGAGCTTCAATATCAAAAGTTATGCGGTAAGAAGAGTTTACTGATTTATTCAGAAAAGACCTGGCGTTGGGACAAAATGGATGAAGGTAGTTACCTCCCTCCCCTCAAAGCTATGAACACAAGACCCTTCCATATTACATGCACATCCATCAGTAACTTGCTTTTATTTGCTGACAAAACTTTTATCAAAGGCTTTAGAGTTAGGACCCTCTAAGAGTTTGCTGTGCTTGACCAGTGAAAATATTTTTTATCTCCTCCAAATGCCCTACTAAAAGTAGGAAAAAAGTACAGATTATGAAGTGGAAAAAGCAAGATTCTTCAGAAAAATCTACCCCGTGAAATGCAATGTCTCTTACATTTTGTGATAAGACAGAAGTAGTGAAAAAATATTAGTCACTATATGACTACAAATGCCTGTCAAACAGTCTCCAGTTTATGAATTATGTTAAATTAAGTACACCCCAGTCACTAATATCCAGTTTGCCATATATCTGCAGCTTTCTCAGAAAATACTCCTACTCGGGGAATACCCTGATCATAGGTCAAATCAGTTCTTCTGTCCAGTATATTCTGTTACCCCAACTGTTCTCAGCAGACAAGCTGGTAAGATCCTCCTAGTACGTGATCATTTTGATTGAACACAGCCAAGGGATCGACAGTTAGTTACACCTGAGACAATTCTAACATCTATCTACAGAAAAAAGCCCTTGTCAGGACAGGACATCAGTTCAACATCAAAAGTAACAAGTACAGCTTAGACAGACATCCACTTAAACTCTGCAATAGCTTTTTATCCTTCCATGTTTACAACAAAACAAGTTTCAATCACTCGATGCAATTGACTTCAAGAAAAATGCTCTCAAAGAAGAAAAATATCACCAAGTTTAGCCTTGCTACTGAGCTGCAAAGTCAACAGTTGGAGCAAGTATTCTGTCAACTGCTTGCCTGGTGGTGGCCTGAAAAATTCTGATCTGGACAATTACAAAAATAATCTCATATCCCTCTTGCCCTGTAAAATCAAAGGACATTTTGTATGAATATGGGCCAAACTGTTTCAGGTTTTCTAGCATCAACAGTTACAGAACATCTAGCATTAGTAGCATTAGTGATTACAGAGGCATGAGAAGTATGGAGAAGTATGGAGAAAAGGATAGCAGATCTTTTATTCCAAGAAGAATAAATACATCAGAACTCTTCAGTGCTGAATTGCTGGGTCACAAAACTCGGCTGCTGAGGGAACTGACATCTAAACTCTTAAAACAGGCATACAAATAAGCTGAAACAAACTTGCACCATATTGGCTTCTCTATGGAAACAGTACACATTTGCTGTAATAATAATTTAATTACAGCAATACATTTTAAGTTTGAACCAGGAGCCTCCATTGCAGAAATAGTAAAAATCTACCAGTTTGCTTACAGCTTCCTTTAAGAGGCTAAAGCTTAAAACATGGAAATCCACTAGTTTTCCATTTATGGAAAGCCTCATCTTGACTAACAAGTCTCAGCAAGCAGCTTATATATTTTCATTCTGTCTGGCATCAAGCTCTGGAGAACTGGCATTGTATCAGCAAGCTAGCATCAAGTATAACTATTAGCTACAGTTGGAATGAGATTTGTATTCCATCTCTGGCCCTCCCAGCAAACATTTGGGTTGTGTTCTTTAACAAAGCATTTGTGTGCCTGATGTAAAGGTATTACGTAAAAATGAGTATCAGGTCCTCCCTCTGGGGTGTTAAAAGGTCTACAAACGATGTTAAATTGGAAAACTGATGTTAACAGGAAAGCTGTGCTGCCAGAAGCCTCTAATTGTTACACAACATACTTCTGAGACTACAACTGTAAAACCAACTGTCTCAATTAAATTTTTGAAATTATTTTTTCCTCAGAAATGAGAATGTTGTCTTCATGACTAAAAGAATAACTGGGTGCTCTACATCACAACCACATATCAGCTCAGCACACATTAGCACCTACAGACTCTGTGTTTGTTGCTGTCTTGAACATGCCACCAGCATTTATGTAGCATTTTGGTAACAAGTGAGTGTAAAAGTGATCAAGAGGCACCAGTTTCTAAAGCTACTTCACTCAGAAGGAAAGCCAATCTCGTGAGGCACTGCAGAAGCTGAAGAAATAGTTCTCATACAGCTGACATAAACAGCATGTATAAGCAACATTTAGTATCATTAACAGGTGGTCATGAAACTAGTAGTCCTCCATTTCCACACTGAGGTGTGACACATACAACTACACCAAGGAATCACCAAGTACCAACAGCAGATAAAGTTATGATGCATTAAAAGTATCAGAAAACATGCCAGCACTCAGGTCTGGCACTGATATTGAAAGGATTAATTCAAAATTTAGGCCAGCTTTTTTTTACTCCTCCGTTTTTTTAATCATTACATTCAGCACAAATTTATTTGACTTTAAAAAAAGACTGGTTTTAAAGTTAGAACTCAACTGTTTTGTAAGGTGATGTGGCCCCTAAGCAGCAAAATAATACCTATTTTCCTAGTTTAGGTAACACTGAGTTACATGGGTATAAGCATGTCACCATATAAAGATGCATTATATTCTGTCATAATTTTATTTCAAACTTCAGATATATTTTCCTCACATAGCTGGGATAATAGTGCTGCTTATATTCCAACTCAGACAGGTAGGAATGTTACCAGCCAAAACAAGCTGCTCAGCTATCAGCAGGTAATAAGCCTTTCAGTTCACATCTTTCAGTTGGCCAGTACATTTGACGTGGTGATAGTTTCTTCTCCTTCCAAAGTTTCAGATAAATTGATGAGCAAGATGGACACAGTGGCTCTTGAAATGCTGCATTTCCAGTTCAATATGTCCTGTAGGTGTTAAGTACCTAAGAAAGGTTTTGGTCCTAGAACCAATGTCAGGAGTAGATGGACTGAAGTTCTACTTTTATGCTGAGTTACCTACTAAAAAATTCAGTTCCCCGAAGTAATAGAGAACAGTTCAACAGTTGTGTATTGTTTTATCTTCCTTTTGAGAAACAGATCTTTCCAGAAAGCCCTACTTTGCTCAGTTTTATAAATTTTCACTAATAAATGAAAACTGAAGAACAGCCTATTCCACCACTTTCCAGAATAACCCACCTCACTACTGGTCGTCTGTTTAAAGATTTTCAAGAAACTTGATGTGCTATGCTCTAATGACCACCTCTTCTAAACCAGATGGGATTACCTACACAGATTACTTACTTACATGGCCCTATGTGAAAAGCCACTGCCTTAGAATTCCTGGAACTTGTGGAAGACCCAGTCACTTCAACCCAGCTCAGAGCAGATGTTGAGCCACATGTTATCTCACCCTCCACCACCATTACTAATTTTTTATTTTAGGATACTAGTTTAGGATTATGTAGCTGATAATCAGCTGTTCCTTAAAATGCACCCAACCTATAAGGTCAAGTTGAAATTAACATTAGCATAAAATGTCATGTAAAGAATGCCCAGCTTCTGTATCAAAAATTACTAGCACCCATACTTAGTTTTTGAAGGTACTTCCAAAAAAGTCTCCTTAAAATCATGAAGTTGAAGCAAAGCATCATTTAAAAAAGGAACCTTGGATAAAATATATCAAACTAAGCCATGACTGACCTCATATTCTAGTTTTATTCTTCTATTAATTCTGTTTTGCTCAAAGAATTTTGTAATCCAATTAAGGTAGTTTATCATACATTATTCTACATTTACCATTTACCCGGCAAGTGCAAGTCTGGTTAAAAATCAAAAATATTTGCTCATTGTCTGCACTGTAAGTTTATAGCCAGCAGCATGCTAAAACAGAAAAAACCCTACAGATTAGACAAGCTGTTTTTGAAAGCAGATAGTTGCTTGTAGGTATGAATTACCATACTACACTGAGATGTTTTCTAGGTCAACATAAAAAAGCCCTGTAAAAGTACAAGTGATCCAACTATCATTCGATGAAAGACGGATCAAGTTAAGAGGCACCACACAAGGTAATGATGTGTTTGTTCACAACAGGGTGCCATGATTAGACTAAACTTGCCTTCTGCTCTGAGGTACCTAAATATTAACTGCTACCACAATTTTTGAGTAATTAAGAAAGCTTTTTCTTTTCACGCTGTCTCTAGTCAACAAGATCCTTTCTCTGTCTCCACTACAGCACAAAAGATACAAGACAAAAATCCTTTCATTCACATGTTTATGCTGAATGGTATAAACCAGCACAGTCAACACTTGCATTCTGCTTTGCACAAAGGAATAAACATTGTTTATAAAGGTCAGATTAAAAAAAAAAAAAATAATAATATAGAAGTCAGAAGGCTAACACATTCTTAGGGTCATAGTGCTCTATGTCCCTCTCTTGAAGGTCAGCTGAAAGGGACACTAGTGCACTGAATTCAAAATTAAGTAGCAGGCTATATTTAGAATGATTTAAGGCAAAAATAAGATAATGTAATTTTTATTATACTGATAAACTTCCCTTAATGATAAAAGGGGGAAAAAAAAAGTCACACATGCCATCGCTGATATACCTTCAGTATATGAGTTAGAAGCGAGGGTGAGGTAAGGACAAAGTGAATGCTTTCACATACCACCAAATGCCTTAAAGTGTGTTTGAGGAAATACCAAATTTCAATTTCTCAAAAAAAAGCTGCACACTTTTTCTCACTCCAAAAAGGTAATCTCTTTGAATAGTTACTCTATAAGTAGTTTTCCTTCTAATTTTACATACTTCTATTCTCAATAATGAGCTCATTTTAAAATGGTCGATTTAACTGACTGTTGCAAAACAGCAGAGGCATGTGTGAACCATGTAGCAACAACTGATCTCATCCAAATAGAAAGTCCAGAATAAACATAATCTGAAGGAATTCGGGATCATCATGTAAGTATGAAAGCACCTTTTAGCATATTATGTTTACTTTACTAAAGTTACAGCCTAGTTCAGTGTATTTTATATTCACAGTTCCAGTAAAAGGTAAATTAAATCCCCTGAGGAAATGCATGCCGATCATGATTATGCAGATCAAGGAAAACAGTCTTTAAAAGTCTAATAGAAACAAATGCACCAACTTTCCACTACTATCCCTCTGTGCAAACATCGTACTTTAGCTGTGATATGTGCTTCAGCAAACTCTCATTTTTTGTTTGCAGAAAACTACCTGCACAGTCTTCTGAAACACAGAAGAAATCAACATATAAGGAACAGACTATCAAAATCCTTCTTTTAGGATTACTTTAGCAAGAACTTCCACATATTTCTGCCAGTTTGTGTGGCTGTGAAGGTAAAACTGACAACAATAACTTAATTGTATAAGAACAGAAAGACAAACCTGGACCTGCTGAAAAGCTTTCAGTCTCTTCTTGAATCTAGAAGGTAAAACAAAATCACATCCTCGAGCTAGCAATGCCAACTCCTTTCTTAGATCAGGATCTTGCCGTAAAGAAATCTCCTTTATCCTCATGCTTTCGGATTTCATGTAATGTCTCTGTCTGCCAGTCCAGGCACTTGAGTCCCAGTAAATAGCAGAGCTGTTGTATTATCACACAGTGCCACTTAAAGCAGCAGCTGCGCCCGAGTTCTCTGATATTATAAGAGTCAGCTCAACTTCACCCGCTCCATACATTAAAGGGAACTTGGCTGGAATCGCAAAAACAGATTGGAAAGTCACTTTGGGGGCCTGCCCTTTCGTCCATGCATTCCAAAGTCTAAATGGGACAGTATGAAAAAAAAAAAACCTGTTTGGAGGAGCATCTATAAAAGCAGCTTCCAATTTTAAAAAAAGCAATCCCTACAGGAATGCAGAGAGGCCAGTCGTGGTTATTTTGTAGCTTCCTCCTCCTCCCATCCCCCTCAGCTTTCCCTTCTGTCACAAAACACTCACTCTCTAGCTTCAATGAAGTACTTCACCAAAGGATAAGGCTTATTACACAGCAATTAAATTCCTTTTAAACTCTTTCATCCTTTAGCTGGAACCCTATTACACTGGCAAAACGCAGGCAACAACAAACAGTAGACTTTCAGAGTGGCTCACATAATCATGTAAAAAGATTCTTCTTTTACATTCATCTAGATGTAAGTTACTGCATTGAAAGAATCTAACAATTTAAATGCTAAGACAGAAAGCAGTAGCAAAAAAGAGGCAAATGTTACTACACTGAAATGCTGCTTTAAATAATTTTTTACCAAAAGGCTACATTAGAAATACCAATGATGTCAGAAAATTTGAAAAAAGCTGACAGGATACTTTTTTTTTGTTTGCTTAAATAGATAGGAGCTTTATAAACATTAACATCCACATACTAGATTGCACACCTGTCACGTTTTAGTAGCACTAAAGTTAGAGTCAGCTACCACCCTACTCTATTTTCAGTGTATTGAATCTCAAATACATTTTATGGGGGTGATGAGGCCAAGTTTTAGTCCACATCAATATTCTGCATGGAAAGAGAAATCTGATAAGCTTTTGTGGAAATTGAAGTGACCTTCCGTCCTTCCTTCTTTACAGTTTTAGGTACATTAACCAATAACTGGTGAAGTTTTCATGTTTTATATGGGTATACCTTTATCACAGCAGTCTTTAGGAAATGTTCCTATTTTGATGATTTTTTTTTTTCCAAATATCACCATTGCAGTTATGGGTATGGCAATTCTTACCATTCCAGTTCAAGCTGTGAACACTCTCAGCACCCCAAAATTCTCTTAAGATAATGGTATGATGCCTACCTTGTCATGCCCAAGTTCAGTTACTAACAACATAAAAAGAAAGATCTGGCCAATCTTAGTCTGTTTTCATTCTTCATGCTTTAAATAAAGCCATTTTCTTGATTACACAAACATGTAAACAGCTCAAGAAACACTAAAATAACTCTTTCAACACTACGTTTGAGATTTTTCTTACTGGATGGCACTGTTTTACTCCCATATAATCATAGCCATTCTGTCATGTAACAGTACATTAAAACCCCACAGCAAATATCCTTGTATGATTAAGAAAAGGAAACTACGAAAAAGTGATAGTGAAACATGATTTGTCTTAATTGGATCCTTTTTTAGTTTATCATACACTGTTACAAAGTAATGATGATAAAACACCTGTTTTCTCGGTTTTAATTTAGTACCCAGTCCCCTCCCTCAGCTTTTTTATTGCAACTCATTATGAAGATATTTATTTCTTTCGGAAGCGGGAGAACAAGAAAGGAATTGACAAGGCAAGAGTCAGACGCTGTGGTTGGCATGACCAGACTATCAAACTGCATTGAGCAAAACTGGCTGTCACTCACTGTCTTTTAGGAAGACTAAATCAACTAACCTGGGATAAACCTTGGCCACAGTGAAGCCAGCAGGGAACTGGGCATGCAGCAGACAACAGCAGCGTGCCTGGAACTTGAGATGAAGGACTGAGGTGTTAGAGTAGGAGAGGAATCCTACTCTGGCAACAGATACACAGACCAAAATATTTGTGGAAGGTCAGAAAGGTTGTATTGCAAGGCAGATTGTTTTTCAGGTTAGGCAAAATAGGCCATACTTGAGGTAAGGAAAGGTGTTTTCTCACCTAAATTGCTTTCTATTTTCATCCCTTTTCACCAGGTGATGCACTTCTATTTGCTACTACATTCACAGTCTTGTTTGCTGTGGCTGTATTAAGTCATTAAGATGACAGACTGTCACATGGAGAGCCAACCTAAAAGACTGGAGCTGCAGTCCAAACATTAGAAGTCCTGAACCTGCAGTCCTGAACCTGCTGAAGGAGCCTCAGTAAGAAATAATTGTTCTGAACACGATACTGGAAAGAGTTGTATATTTCCCTCCTTTATTCAAGTGGAACTCAAGGGTCCATCACATAACAGGCAAACCACATTCAGTATTTTGAATATTCTGTATTGCTTTGTAATAATATTACTTCACTGCTCAAGGTAGATGTTAAGTCAATCCCATTGTTAGCCTAATACTGTTTTAGCACTATGTTTTCAAACCTAGTGGTCATTACAAACTTTGATGCAGCACAGTTGTCAAAAGTTCCCAGGTTGCAACACATGAAGAAGCTACATGCAATCGAGTATCCTTAAGCACACTGGCAGCTACTAATCACCTCCTGTTCACCAGCTGAAGGTAAAGCTGAAGTTTGTATTGCCACATTTCAGGAGACTGAGTATTTGTAAAGCAATATGGCCAAGAATCTTGTAAGATCTGTTTTAACCTTTTCAGTCATGAATTAGCCATAGGAAAAAGGGAAAGCCAGCTCCCATCCAGATTGAACTGGGAGTGTTCAAGTATTGTGTTACATTTATTCTAAATTTGAATTCTCTCCAGTGAAAGCCAAAGTAAGATCCTTTACTGGGTAAAGGGCTGGATGCCAGCCATGAAGCTGTTTAAGTATCCTGGCAGCTTATTATTAGCTAGATAAACAAACAGAGGGGAAGATGCATGCTCAGAGCTTCCTTCCAAAGCTAAAGATATACACTATGAATGGATCTGACTCAAGGGACTGTGGCTAAAGAGTTTACCACTTTAACAGAGATCTGAACACACACAAGAGTAACACAACGCAAACAGCACAATATTTTGGGTAATGTAGAGGAAATAGAAACTTGAAGAATACCTTAAGAAACCTCAAGCATTTGCCTACAAAAACAGAATTTCTTGTCAGAAGCATATGCCAACTGTATATTTAAAGTTTTAAGACACTACAGGGAAGTGACCTCAAGTCTTTGGAAAAAAAGCATCCCAACATTACAGGAAGCCCCCAGGAAAATAATTTAAATATGTAATAAGATGTATTCAGCCATTCAAAACCTATAGTTACTGGGGTCCAGTCTTCAACCCAGTAACATATGAACCAAAATGACAGAAAGTCTGTCATTTGGAGGCAGTTTAAATAAGGCTGAATGGCCAAACCCAATGGCAACAGCACAGAACCAAATAGAATCCCTTAGCCTGGGATGCTGCAGAAAGTAAGAGTGATTCCTAGGTCAGCTGTGGAAAGAGAACTATCTCCACAACAGTCAGCATACAGGGTTATTATGCAACTGTGTAACCCTTTCCAAAATAACTGATTAGTAAGGGGCAGAACACAGCAGTTTAAGAGAAGATAACTAAGGCAAGGTAGTACCTTTCTCAATATAGAAAAAAGATGAAAGAGTATGACTTAGTACTAAAGATATATTTCAGAGGCTTAAAGTGGAAAAAAAGCACTATTAGTAAAAACAAATAGTTCAGGAAGATATACAACAAGTTAATGAGCCAAGGATGCTTGCTAAAACACAGGTACTATGAGGCAGGAAATACAAAGAAAAATTACATAAATATAATAGAAGACAGACAAATAAAAGAAGCAATTCTTTGCTAGACTAAGGAAACAAGTAAAAAACCCCAAAACTAACCAACCAAACAAAAAAAAAACCAAACAAAAGAATCACCCAACAAAAAAAAAAACCAAACTGAAATGCTGGGTTCTTTTTTTCCTCACAAAACATTGTGACTAGACTATCACCATTATTAAATATTATCAAGAATTACTTCTAAACCAGATAGTTCCATACCTGGCCTTTTATGTACTAAAAGATCCTGGAACTAACTTCTTGCTTGCAACTTCCCATTTCTAACTGCTTTGCATGAGTAGAGAACAAAAGGACAATGCATTTGTGAGCTGAACAGAGTAACAAAGTATAACTATCCATCCCTAAATCTCCTTTGGATGAGAGTCCCAGCTTTTCAGCAGTACACTGACAAAACCCAAGGGAGATATGTCTACCATGTATAGACAACAGAAGGAATCAAAGTTTTACGCTCATAGTCAGCTACTGGCTATGCAAACTGATTGCTTTAAAATTATGGACAGTGTTTTGAGTATGACATGCAACACTGATGAACTGCTAGATGTTGACTCTGTGCAGTTAAGAAATCTGCCTTCATAGGAAGAAACGAATGTTTTTGCCTTGGAAAGAAGTTCATGGGAATCTGGGCCTAGACGCACATTGTTTTTCTTGGAGGATGCAAATGCCTCCCTCTTAGAACAGGAAGTCTTGCATGTGCACATCTTCTCTAATGATTATTCACATTTTCCAGTACTCTTGAATTAGACAGAGCAATGCCTGTAAGTGCTTTCCAGGCAGGCTGGAAGAATCCAGAGTTCTTACAAGGCAAGACAACGAATAAAAAGACAGCAGTTAGATGTCAGATGTGTAGTCACACTGGTAGGCTGGGAAGGATGGGCTGATCAGATTCTCTGCACATTACCAAAAGAATGCCACGTATGAACACCATGCCATGGGTTGTTATCAGATTGTAAGATAAGATACATGTCACCTTGCTATGATTACACAGCTTGGACTCCAAAGACATAGCATGGGCCCTTTTAGATTGCTGACTAACTTCAGCAAGCATCAACATCAGATGTTATAAAACCTGAGCCTGACAGTAAATGACTGGTTTATATACCTTTCAGAACAATTCTCTGCCATTGTCACTGGAGAGTGGAAGGCTTAGACGAAGTTTTAAAAAGCAAAGCCTTGCTGGTAAGTCTCGAGGTGCAGAAAGGACTCCCTTACTTTCTAAACTCCTTCTCAGGGAAGGGTTTAAGTGTGGCTGAATCCTACCTTAGCCTCAGACTGTGTTAACAGCTTAAATTTAAAGGAATTAGAGAGGTCTGATTAAACCACTTTGTTCCACAGGTTTTAATGTTGGCAAAACAGATATATTTATATAAATAAATAATTTATTATGACAAATTAACAAACAGGTGAACAGACGAAAGATCTTTATCAGAAGTATTTACTACACTGTGTAAAAGCTAAAAATCTACTAGTAGAGTATTATATAACAAAGTAATATAGTGCACTGTAACAAAGCAATTATGTTAAAGCAATTGTATCGAAGCTAGCAAAAGAAATAATCATTAAGTAGAGACTGATATAACTCAGCACACGAGATAGTGGGCAGAACTCTCTCTTAACCCCTGGGGAATAACCATGAAGAGGTGTTCCTGCTTCATGAGAGAAGCTCCACACTTCAGGGAAGTATGTTGAAGAATCTGCTGTATGGAAGTTGGACTGGGCTTTTATAGTTATGAAGTGATGGACTGGTAGTCACAGATTTACAAGCTCACAGACTAGCTTATCTGTCACATCTTGTTTGCAAAGAAGTACGTATATTTGAAGTCTGGTGAACTAGGACGGTCTTAGCATAATTTAACACCAAGACAGCACCCTGGTGCCAGCAGCTGAACTTGCATGATAGGTTGCATGATGGCCTGCATGATGGTTTGCATAGTATGCATTATTGGATTTTAGGTCTGTTCAGGGTAGACCATCCTGCCACAGTCATCTTAAAAAACATTATCAGTTTACATTTTATTTGTGTACAGGATAAACTGAATTTTAACAGAAACAGATTGCTGGAATAGTTCTACAGGTGGAGCCTATTTATTATTCATGATCTTCAGATGACCCTGTTCATCAGATCACGAAAACCAGGATCACCCAAATTGATGCTGCTGAGGTGGCGACTAGAGAGAAAGACATAAGTAAAAAAATCTAGTATGGATTACACAAATTAAAGTCACACCTGCTCTAATAAGATGCTGAGGTTTTATATTTTAGATGAACTGTGATGCTACAGAGACTATCCACAGAGGAAGCTACAGCCAACAATATATGCACCTGTAACTTTACCAATGTAAGCCTCTGAATAGCAGAATAGGTTGAAATGAAGAATCAGTTCAGGCTGATTCAGAATGCCACTGAGATATTCCTACAGGTGACAGCAGCTTTTACCACAGATTCTAATGATACATATTTTACAACTTTTCAAAGTCACACTGGCCGTTATGGATAATTAGTAATTTCTACATTGCTATTATTTAACTTGTGTCACCTTAATTTAGAAATGGACAGAGTAATCTCGTATAAAGAACATGAATGACAATGTTTTATAATTGTCCAGCAACTTATTTCAACTTTGCACCAGCTGTTCAGTACTTCCATAATTTTGACATTAACAGAATTTTCAATTAATCCTTTCAAAAACATCATTTCCCAAACTAGAATGATTGGTGTATGAAAGTACAACCACTACTTTAAATCCAGTATCACAGGCTAACACAACATGTAATTTAGTCCCTGAAATCACGAGACAATAATTTTGAGTCAGTGACAGCTGCAGGACAGTTTCTTGCTTATGCTTTTGCTTGAGATTTTCCGCCCCAAGGATCTTAAAGCAAAACAAACAAATTGGGAAGTTTAACACACAGACTTTGTTCTACAAGTCTGTCAGTAAATTCACAAATTGTTAATTTACCAATCAAAACCAGGATTTCTGATATTTCTATGAATTTCTATGAAGATATACTCTTGATCTAACACTACTGTGTTGTATCAGTATGATATCATTGCTGATTCAGGAAATGGAGGCGACAGAAACTATACTGATTTCTACAGTGCTAAATGAAAAGTTAAGCACTTCCAAACTTGCAAGCAAAGGACAAAGCAAAGAAAGAAGGCAGAGCAAAGAAGCAGGTCACTGTTAACCAAGTGAACTTTATCTTTCAGTATAACTAAAGGAGCAACCACTATGCAGGAAGAAAAAAGACCCAGGGAATAAGACATCTCACAGAGGTATAACACCACAAATACATTGCCAGAACAGAAACAGTACTACTGACTTTCCTCCAATCTCCACTACTTTAGGTCTTTATGTGAAGTCTAAATATTTCTTCTAGAAAATCTTTCTAAAATAATACTAAGCCTAAATTTGCCACTTGATAAATAAGCAGGTACTCAAAATTTTAAGTGGTGTTTTTAGTGCATTAAAAGCAATTAAGAGCACAAAACTAGCGATCTTTTGTTTAAAATCCGAAGTTACAACACAAGACAAAGTATCTGCTGTAAATGATGACTATTCATGAAGACTATTAGCAGATGGGAGAATAATCTAGTTCATCATTAATTGTTTTCAATAGTGCATAATTTCAAATAGTTTGTCTTATTTCTTAGTGAAGTATGCCACAAGGATGGTTATTTACAATACATCAGTGATGATCATATCTAGCAGACATGTTTATAAAATTTAGAAGATTATTTATTGTTTATCAATATAAACCTAGCTTCTAAATGGATAAAACTGCTTAGAAACTGTTCTCCTGGTTCTGCTGAATTAAAAAAACAAATCAACTCAAGCCATTTCACAAGTTCTACAAACCCTATTTTGTCAAGGTCAAATTTAACCTTCTTCACAGTGAACACATTTACAACTCTGTTGTACAGATATTTTGCAAGGATTTCCTCAGCATCCACTCATGAGGCTTTCCCCAGTATATAGATTTTTACAAATGTTGTGAAAATCTCCTTGTAGACTTCCACCTCATCTCACTTGCCTGAAATCAGCCAAAGGTACTAGTTAGATCTACACAGAACAAATATGTAAGGCTAATTCCATATGAATGAAGCTAAACAGTATGCACAAGGTTAATTAAACACATATCTCAACAGCACAAGCACCCTGCAAGTACCTGTGGTCTAGAAATATTACTTCGGTGGCTCTATAGTTTCTAGCTATTTTTTACATGGAATGGTGATTGCTATGCAAAAGGGGCACAATCTAAGATGAAGTACTGGAACACACTTTTAAAAACATTTCTTAGTTACTGGTTAGGTTTCTAGAGACCCATTTTAAGTTGTATCTGTCATTTGCAGAATACAAACTGATCTTATCTACCAAGACATTGGTACCATCTTCTTAACTTGAAGTCAAGAACACCACACTAATACAGCCCAACACAAAGGAGTTATTTACACGTTATGCCACTGTTAAAACACTAAATTTAGTAATCTTTGTTGTTGACTGCAAAAAACAGTGAGTGAGCTTAACTGGTATATCCTCGAATCAATGCAACGACTTCAATGAAACTTAGGCAACTTTAACACAGTTGTGTGTGCAAAGCCTCTAAATCTCCCAAGACTTGGCCATATGATACTACCACTAGCATTTTGTAGATTTTTCTCATAACATGGCTTGCTGAAAAATTCTGTGCAGTCATTGACTAGGTCAATCAGTGGACAAACCAGTACACTGGATGAGCTGCATTTATACTTTTGTACTGAAGGAAGTCCATATATGGTTTTGGCCTCAAGTGTATTTCTTGCTGACAGAGTAAGTGTAGGGCATATGGAAAGGTTCTCAAAAACATAAGATGGGTTCTCAAGCATCACTGAAGGAAAAAAGAGAAAGCTATCTCCTCTATATCAATACCTAATTTCCTCCCAGACTGAACATCAGTTAAAAGAACAAACTGTTTAAATGGCTGATGTAAAGCTAAAATTAAGCTTATATGTTTTGAAAGACCGGACAGAGAAGCAACTGGAATTAAGTACTGATCTTAAAAACAAACAAAAAAAGTTCAAAGCTATATAAGAATTAGTTACTCAAAAGGAGTGACTATGATTAATAAATTTCATCCAAATATTTGAATTTGTCCTGTGATAGGATTCAGGAGAACTTCAAATTTCAAGAAAGCCACACATAATTCTGAATTCTATTTTTCAGCACTAGACATGCCAAAAACTCTTAAGACTGGATGCAGCATATAGGAAAGATGAGTTTACAGTGGGACAGATACTTTCAAGCGCAACTGCCACTTGAACAGTTCACTATTTCTTCTAACAAAGCACAACAGAATTAATATAACTGCTAAGAAAAGTAACATTTCTATCCCAGGGTACAACATGCAGATAGAATAAGGAGCACTATCAAAAAGCTACAACAGCAAATAACATTAAGTTTCTTAATTATAAATAAAAAGAACAGATAGTTCTCTAATCGGTATAATGGTTCTTCTGTTCCAAGCTACTCAGTACAGCAAAGCTTAAGAAGATTAACACAACATACTACCAGCACTGCTTGTGCTGACTACTCTTATTTCACTACACTTGAAACTAATAATGATTTTATAGGAACACCTATAGCTGCACTCTTCCAGACTTTAATATGAACTTTTGGCTGCCCTTGCTTTATTGGCACCATAGAAGGAGCTTTATTGTGAACACACTAGTGCTGACATCTGTCATAGTACACTGTTATCACTGTAAAAGTACATCAGTTTGATATCAGGTTATTTACAGTCTCCCTTTAAGTCACGGGCTCGAGTTGAAAGCCAAGTCCACCACCCTCCCTCACTTAGTGATGGGACATGGCACTAGTAACACTATCTTTGCATAATATAGATTTAGGGAGCATATTTGTTAGACCACACTCAGTCCTGCACAGTGTAATCTGGTGTGCAGTGCAGTGCTAATACAGTTTACACATCCCAGGCTCAGTAGTTAGTATTGCTTCTAGTATTAAGGCATACATGGCAGCAATTCAGATGCAGACACCATATAAGACCAGACGCTGGACATGTGAAGGCCAACATCAAAGCTTAACAACTACTTGAGCAGGGTACAGGATTCAAACACTGTCATTCCTCTTATTTTTCTGGCATGTTTTATGAATATTGTTTCTCCCCATGCTAATAGAAGGTAGTCCCCAAAGACACTGCCAGCACACTTGCAGAAGACAGGCATAGCGTACCACTGGTCTGATGGATGCAGGTACAAGCCTAGTTACACTTTAACTCAAGCCCTCAGAACTATTTGTTTCAAAAAGCAACTCTTAAGTGGTGTTATACTCAAACTTCGGTCAACATTAAAAGGTTTAATTCTAGTGCCCCTTTAAACTGAAATGGATCCTAGCAGTACTATATCATTTAAACTGAGTAACTGTTAACAAAAATTTGGCGAGAATGTTATTGATGAAAAAAAGCTATGCAGTAATATATTACAACAGTAAAAAAAAAATTACAAGTTACAGAAATATGAGGCAATAAGCTTTAATTTTCACAGGATATCAAGTGTGAACATATGCTTATTGAGCAAAGGATATAAGGAAACCACTCCAAGAAGTACCTTTATATCAAAGGTTGACCCTGCAGAGAAACGGAAAATAACTTTCAAGCACTTCACTTCGTATCAGATTCTCTCTGCACCACCACCCCACAAAATACTCATAGGGAATTCTGTGAATTGTTTCCCCAGATGTCTTGTACACCAGCTGGTTAGGATTAAACATCTTGCCTATGGCACTTTTTAGGCCTTGAGGACTGGCATTTGTGACAATGTGATGAATAGTGTACAATTGTGTATACCCCATATGTTTAATATAATCTAGGGCACCAGAAACACTGTTAAATCCATGTACAGTGGTGACGAGGGTTAGAAGAAATCTACAACAGCTATTCTTCAAGCTGGAAAGTTACAGCTCTAGAATCTCCTTTTTTCAACAATATACTCAGAAAATATTCAAGACCTAAATGTTGAAATTTTTCTATGTCTCTGATTTTCTGTTAAGATTTAGCATGGGACTGCTTGCAGAATACAAAGTGCTAGCAAGCACTTCACATCACATAAGAAAAGTGACCAGAACTTTGCAAGTACAGTGTTGGTACAATGGGTACAGTCAGACACCAACCCCACTGTGAATGGCAACCATGCAAGTAGCACAAAGCATCTCCTCTGAAGGAAAAACTAAAACCCTAACCAAACACTGTTTTGTTTTCACTTGCACTAAAACACTCTATAAGACAGATTTTCACGGTAGAGTTCTGTCTAGATTTCAAAATGTGCATGTGGCTTAAGCCAATAGTTTACTCTGAATATGGTTTTAAGTAGCCTGTTCAGATGAAAAAATTCCTGTTTGAAGGACTTCAGTTTTTTGTTCATCTTTCATATAAAGATCTTGTGAATTCCTTCATTACTGGAGAAAGTACTTTAGACTTGCTAATTAGTGGAGGGCTTCAACTATCTTGAAAGATGGCACATTCTCCTCTGACAAGACATAAGTGTTTCAGCAAAACACATGGCAACTTCTGAATTTTGGACAAAAATATAACCCTCAGACTTCAATTACAAACTAACTTCTTAAAAAAAAGAAAGATCTCCCTGAATACAATAACTGACAGCTACAGCACTTTTAATACTGCTTAATGGTAGCCATCGGCACACCAACTTATTTTGCTCATACGCTACTGTTTAAAGTGTCAAAGATTAAATATCTAGTTAGATTCAAGACTGGTCTTCTGAGAATGCTTCCCATTCTGAAAAACATGTTTTTCTAACAAGTGCAGAAACCTGTAGTATGAAAATGTTTTCCTACACATTCATATTTACTACCTGGTAATAACCTGAGCATGGCAGTTTTCTGTTATCAGCTTTATTGTTTGGTGTCCTTCAAAAAAGTTGCAAGAACATTTTAAGACACATGAAAAGGAATACAGCAACCTTATCCATAATCAAATGCAGTGATTCAGCTCACTGACACTGAAAACATATCATGCCAAAATGAGTTTACTGCTTGTATGATGTTTTATGAGAATTCCAGTGTACAGTAAGAAAAAGTTTAATAAGATGCTTAAGTTGATTTATATAGTCCTAAAAGAAATAATTTTCCAGCTCTTTATGGCTGAATGTAAAAGCTCTTTCCCAATATCACTGTCGGGCACACAGAGCTAAGCACATTAACTTTTACCACTTTCTAGGACCGCTGTTTAGAATTTAAATCTGTAATACTGGATCTACAGTACAAGCTTTCTTTTTAAAAAAGCTATCTGAAACAGTTTCTTGCATTTCTAGAAGTGAGATGAGGGCCTCAAACTTACTTAAACTCATATGAGGTAGGTAAAACCATTTGTGATTTGATCTCTGAAACATAATTAAGTGTACAAAACCAGATGCATTAGTTTTGAATAATGCATCTAGTAGTTTACAGAACATCAGGTAGTTTACAGAAGGAAATAAGGTACATTTTGCTTTCTATGAGAAAACACTGTCATGGTGTACACATGCAATTATGCAACTCTTGGTGGTATTTAAGATCTGATGTCAGCTGCAAATGCAATTTACACTTAAAGATTAAGAAACTTTTGGATTAAGCTTCAGTTCAGCTGAATAATAAAGCCATAAATAAATTTCTTACTGCTTGGAAATTCCCCTTGCCCAACCTTCTTCAAGCAATCAAAAACTTAACCCTTTAGGTTTTCTCTCAGCACTATATAAACAATTCCAATTAAGTAAAGAATGTTACTCTTCATTAATCTCTTCTAGTTCTTCTTTATGGGATCTTCTTCAAGTAATCAACCAAGACACTTGAAGAGAAATTACACTACACAAATTAGCAATCAAGTACATCAAGTAACAGTGGGTTTTAATGGCAACTCTTCCTTTGCTTCCTTTTATCTAATACAATAAACCGAGCATCTGCTGACTTCCTGCATTTCACTAGAAACGAAGGTGAAATGTGCACTAAAACATAATGGTGTGAACATAAAAAAATAAGTAAATCAATTGTCATGCCTTGCTGTCTGGCTGGTAATTAACACATAAATAGAGGTCCATATTATTGTAAAACCAATCTAAACAAACACTAGACTGGAAGTGTGATGTTTTGAAGCTAAGAAGTGGGGACTTCAAGTTGTCAAGCTAGGTAAGTATAACACACTCAAGGTACATTGACAACAAACAAAAAAAAACCAATACTCTTAAACAACCTCAGCTCTGTTCTCTCTACCCTCACTAACCTGAGCAGGCTTCCCTGGGACAGCAGATTTGGCCAGTGTAATGAGTTAGATAACAAAGTATGTAGAGTAACTGGGAGTGATGACCTCTTACAATTTCCCAGTATTATTAAAAGATATGAATTTATAGTCCTATAGCACAAACAGCATGCTTCTTAACAACTCTTCGAAGTCCTCATGAAGTTCAACAAGGCCAAGTGCAAGGTCCTGCCTGGGTCAGTGAAATCCCAAGCACAAATAACAGGCAGGGTGGGGAATGGATTGAAAGCAGCCCTGAGGTGGAGGATTTGGGGGTGCTGGTGGATGAAAAGCTCAACATGACACGGCAACATGTGCTCACAGCCCAGAAAGCCAATTGTATCCCGGGCTGCATCAAAAGCAGCATGGCCAGCAGGTCAAGGGAGGTGATTCTGCCTGTCTACTCTGCTGAGACCCTACCTGGTGTGCTGCATCCACTTCTGGGGTCCCCACTGTAAGAAGGATGCGAACCTGCTGGAGCAAGTCCAGAGGAGGGCCATAAAGATGATCACAGGGCTGGAGCACCCTGCCTATGGAGACAGGTTGAGAGAGTTGGGATTTTCAGCCTGGAGAAGAGAAGGCCCTGGGGAGAACTTATAGCACCTTCCAGTACTTAAAGGGGGCTGACAAGAGAGCTGGGGAGGGACTCTTTACAAGGGCATGTAGAGACAGGACAAGGATTTAAATGACTTAAACTGAAAGAGTAGGTTTAGACTACATATTAGGAAGAAAATCTTCAAATTCTTTACTGTGAGGGCGGCGAGGCACTGGAACAGGTTGCCCAGAGAAGTTGTGGATGCCCCATCCCCAGCAGTGTTCAAGGCCAGGCTGGATGGGCTTTGTGCAACCTGGTCTAGTGGAAGGTATCCCTGCTCAGTAAGGGGACTGAAACTAGATGCTCTTGAAGGTGCCTTCCAGTCCAAACCATCCTATAATTCTATGATCCTATGAAGGCAGATCATACATAAGCAATGCTTAATTTTGTCAATCACCACATAATTTTCTATTCAGGTTTTTTTTACAATTTATGAAAAGGGCTAGAAACTAGATTGAACTGAACTGCAAGTTTAAAAAGAGTATTTCAGGTTGGGGGCAGGGTTGTCATTCTTGCACAGAGAGTATTGTCTGTTATAAATGAAGACCTCATTAGAAAGGAAGCACTGAGTGTACCATGCAGTACCAAAACAATTACTTTGTTAATATGCAGATTCAGTGGAGCCAAATTTGAGTCTTGTACTAACAATAGTGCCTGGTATCATTAGACAAAGGAATATTTGCAGTCAAGGCAGTACATTATAAAAGGAGCACAAATACAAGGACTTACATTTATCCACAATTAGACTGCAAGGAGACAAGACAATCTTTTGGAATTTTAGGCCACCAGCCGTTAAAACTAATGACACACAAATATTGAAATTTTATGTTCAGTGCTGCTGTTTCACTCCACTCCAGATACCTCCTGAGGGGAAACTACTTACTTGCATAATTTACCAAAACCACAAACACAAAATGCAGTTCCATTTAAGCAAATAAGTCTAATAAGTAAGAAACAAACTTACTACTTTTGTTCTTGAGGATTGACGTGCCGCTCTAACATTAGAAATGCTCCTTGAGGTAGCTGGAGTTGCCAACGGAAGAGTAGTAGAAAGCTGAGGAGGACTGAAGGACATTAAAGGCAATCTGGTATCTCCTAATATGGACTGCTTGGAATTGGAATTTTTATTAGTGAACCTCTCACTTTTACTGTTTCCTGAATCTGCATTACCAATCTCTGTTTTCTCCCCATTCTTGACTCTTCTCAAGCAGTCCTTTATTGTCGACTGAGTTGCAGGCTGACTCAACCAGCACAAAAAGAGTTCATCTACCTTCATCTTCATTGCAGGTTGCAAAATTTTCCCAGGTGACATTTTCTACCAGTTTCCTTGTTTTCTTTGTTCAAATTCAAAGTAAAGATTTGACAATCATCTAAACATTCCACTTGACTTTTACTGTTTCACAGACTTCACGGTTCCTGTTAAGAAAAATATGATTATTAAATCTTACAGTTTTACCCAAGCGTTGGTATTTATTCCCTCAAGATACCACCAGGAGTTGAGAGTTACATTCTAATATGTGATTTCAACAACACTTTATAAGTGTTACCCATTAATCAGTCAGATTCAATTCCAAGAATTTCTTCTAAATAATAGATAACTTCTTTTAAAAGCATGTTGCTTAAATGATGGAGACTGGACAAAAAGACACTGCACTTGGACTTTCTCAAGAGATATCTAACAAATATCCTCTAATAATGTGCTAAACCCCACATGTATTACAATGAATAAGACTTGACTTGCACACGCTAAGAACTAAATGTCTAAGTGGTTTACGTAAAGCCTTGATGATAGAACAAGAAAGATTTAAGAAGCAAGTCTTTCAGTCAAGAGGTTTAGAATTAAGACTGAAGGTTCAATTTTCATTCAGATGTCTGTGCTACTGACTTAAAATCCTGCAATCCCCCCACAGGATGCCCAGCTGAATACCCAAAGCTTGGTATCACAGAGTCATTCAATATTTTAAAAACTGATACTTGACATCCACTTTTACAGTTTTTCAAAACCAATGCAAAACCCAATGTGATTCAAGAATTGGGAGTATGATTTCAAGTTCAGCTACTCAACTGAAACAAACAGAATGTATATTTTTTTTTTAGAGAGAGATAGAGGACTGGAATGAAATGCTAACAGAATCAAGTTACTATCGAGATCTGGTACAGTTTAAACAAAAACTATGCTTCCTCATGTTTGCTTTTGTTTTTGTTTTTTTTTTAAAGCCTTTGTCAGTATTTGATCTACATGCATAAGGCAGCAAAGATGTATGGTTGGGCTCGATGACCTTAGAGGTCTCTTCCATCCTAAATTATTCTATTCTATGATTCTATATGCCAATACTTTGCTGAAGAAGCCTTAAAATAAGTACCTCAATTTGGAAATGAATAACATCTAGCAAACGAACAATACTATTAAAAACCAATGCTCATCCTCATCCTGTGGCAGAACTGGAAGCCCTATAACACCGCATCACTTAAACTGTCGCCACTCAGCAGTTTAGTTACTCCACCTCTAAACCTGAAGGTCACGTCGTTTCGCTTCCTTTTTTGTCAGACCAACACCTTCACGGCACCCGCGGCTGTGCCCGGCCAGCCCCGAGCAGCAAAACGTGTGAGGAAACGGCTCTGGGGAAGGGCCAGCCCGGCGCCGCCCCGGGAGTGGGGAACCACCGCCGCCACCGCCACCGCCGCCGCCACCGCCACCGCCACCGCCACACGCTCGGTCCCTCGGGCCGGCACCTGCCCCTAGCAGCAGCTCAGGGGGGACGTGGCTCCGCGCCGCAGGAGTATCCCGAAAGAGAGACACCCACCCCTACCCAGCTCCGCCGCCACAGGAATGTCCCGAAAGACAGACACTCACCCCGACCCAGCTCCACCGCCGCCCCTCCCGCCGCCGCCTTCAAACACGCGCCTCCTTCCGGCCCGGCCCCGGCGTCTCGCGAGAGCGCGGCCCTTCCGCCCCGCAGGACGCGGCGGCGGTCGCCATGGTGACGGGCCGTGGGGAGGCGGCGGGGCCGCCCCGCCTGTGTCAACCGGTGGCCCCGCCGCCCCCTGTGCCGAGCTCAGAGCTGAGACAGGGTCTCGGTGTCTCAGAGCTGCGGCAGCTCACAGGCTGCTCCTCACTGGCTGGTTTTTTGAAAGGAGCTGGCAAAGTGATGGGGAGGCAGACGCCTCCTCAGCGAGTTCGCTGACGACACAAAGCTGGGGCGAGTGGCCGATACCCCAGAGGGCTGTGCAGCCCTCCAGAGGGACCTCGAGAGGCTGGAGAGATGGGCAGAGAAGAACTGTCTGAAATTCAACAAAGGCAAATGCTGTGTCCTGCACCTGGGGATGAGTAGCCCCGGGCACCTGTGCAGGCTGGGGGCTGACCTGCTGGAAAGCGGCTCTGAAGAATCACAGAATATGCGGAGCTGGAAGGGACCCACAAGGATCATCGAGTCCAACTTCTAGCCCTGCAGAGGACCATCCCCAAGAATCACACCGTGTGGGGTGCTGGTGGACAACAAGCTGTCCGTGAGCTAGCAGTGTGTCCTTGGAGTGCATTAGGAAGAGCATTGCCAGCAGGTCATGGGTGGTGTTCCCCTCTGCTCAGGCCTGGTGAGGCCGGATCAAGAGTGCTGTGTCCAGTTCTGGGCTCCTCAGAGAGACGTGGAACTCCTGGAGCAGGTGCAGTGGAAGGTGACAAAGAGGATAAGTGGACTGGAGCATCTGTCTAATGAGGAGAGGCTGAGGGAGCTGGGCTTGCTCAGCCTTGAGAAGAGACGAATGAGAGGGGACATGATTAACGTGTGTAAGTATCTGAAGGGAGGGTGCCAAGAGGATGGAGCAGGGCTCTTCTCAGTGGTGCCAAGCAATAGGACAAGAAGCAACAGCAAGAAACTGATGCACAGGAAATTCTGCCTGCATATGAGGAAGAACTACTTTACTGTGCAGGTGACTGAGCACTGGAATAGATTGCCCAGAGAGGTTGTGGAATTTCCCTGGAGATACTCAAGAGCTGTCTGGATGCAATCCTGTGCAATGTGCTGTGGGATGATCCTGCTTGAGCTGGGAGGTTGGATCAGATGACCCACTGTGGTCCCTTCCAAACTTACCCATTCTGTGATTCTGTGAAAGTGTGTGAGGTGTTCCAGCTGTTAAATGCTGTTAAAAGGAGAACACTAAATGCCAGTTCTACACAATTGCTGTGATTGCTGCTAGTGTTATGGGATTGCAAATGATAGGATGAAAGGAGAAGTGGAGGCAGTAACAAACAAAAGAATAATCCCCTTATTAAGTGAACCATCTGTGCCAATCTGTTTACAGCCTTTTTTTTTTTGCACTGGAAAATATACACTGGAAATTTGTGGCTGCCAGCCTTCAGGGGCACCCCTGTGAGGCTTCCTAGGTACACTTGTCAGTGGAGTCTTAGATAGCTGAGCCTTGCCCCATATAGTTCTTTTCCTTGGTATTTTATACTTCAGCATGTCATCCGTGTTTTTACATCAGATCCCTACTTCCACTACACTGAATTTTGCTTTTGTGGTTTTGCTCATTTGCTCATGTTTATCCATTTTACCATTCTGCCACTTCCTTTACTGTGAGAGACACTCCAGGTTTCTGACAGGTTATTATCACAAATCCTGGGAACGTTCCTACTGTGCAACTGAGGCTGTACCAAAGATGATACCAGTTGCATGTTACAGTGGTTTGAAGAGAGGGCTTAAAAATGCAGACAAGATTAATATAGATTATGTAAGTGAAGGAATGAGCTTGCTTTCTCATGTCTGGAAGCTTGGACAGAGGGCACAGAAATGAAGGGCTGAGGAGAAACAAAAGATGAGATGCTGCGAGAGAAATCCAGAACAGTACAACACAATTATGTTTTGATAATAGCATAATTACATTTTTGTAGAAACAGAGTCATCTGGCAAAAAGCAGTGTAACTCTTCTAAGTGTACCAGAGAACTTTGACTTACTGCTGTAGACACCGAAATATATTTTCACAAGTCTTAAATGAGATGCTGCTTTCCAGAAAACCTGTAGAGTGGTGAAAGTCTCCACTTTTTGAAGTAGAGCAGTACTCTGTTTCCTGCCTGTTGGTTGGTGAAGCTGGAAAATGTGTTTTTGGAAAGCTCAAGTGGACAAAACAGCATAACTTTAAGCTGGAGTAAAACATTCAACATAACACAGAGGAAGCAGATGTCAAAGTAGGGATAAATCTGTAAATATTATGGAACTAGCTTTAAAGCAGAGGAAGAGAAAACTCCTTGTTATGGACAGTAGCAAGATTTTTGGCTGAGAACTGAAGGCTGAATTAAGAAGACTGATAGCAGAGCAACAGACATGGAACAAAGAGTACTTTTAAAACATTTTTAATGCCTTTGAAGCGTTCCTTTGTGATGGTGTAGCCATCTGTTGATTGACATGTTGAAGACAGGTGGCAAGAAGTGGATCAGAGAGTGACTTGACAGAGTTGTAGAGTTGGATATCATCTGTGTAGAGATGATGCCCTTTGTTGAAATTGTCAATGAGATCTCTCAGAGGAACATGAGAAATAAGAAAAAAGAAAAGAAAAAAAACCTATGAGAGATATACACAGTCACAGTGTTCTCTCATGCATGTTAGTGTATATTCAAAGCAATTCTAATTCTGACTTTATTAGAGTTTGTCATGATTAACACTGGTATGAGAGAGGAATCAATTCCATGCCTACTGTTAAACAGAAGACACTTTGGGCTTCCTCACCAGGTTATACCAATACTGGCAATTCACACAGATATTTTGAATGTGTCTCTGAATGAATTAGGTCTACTTAGCAGTGTATTCACTGCTAGGGATGTGTGTTTATAGAGATAGAGGAGTCCAAACTTGGCCAAAAATGGAGAAGTACTAAAGTTGGACCTCTTTATTCAGATCTTCCACTGAGAATTTAAGCTTGAAATTCCTTTTTGACCACTATTTCCATGTTCTTGCTGGCATAGTGAGTACAGAAACTGTACCTTTCTATGTTACTTTCAATGTAGGGAAAACAAAAATCTGTTCTAGTGTCTTACATTTTATGTGAAATGTATCTACCTGGTTTAAGGATGGGCTCCTTTAAAAATCCCCTGAATAAATATTGAATAATAAAGTACTGAGTGTGCAACATCCAACTGATACCTGAAAGGTTAGTGATGGGGTTACACTTAGCATTGTTGTAAAAGACACACACTACACTTCAGGTAAGGCACTTGTTAAACAAGTGCAAGAGAGTGGTGTATTAATATAACTCATGCCAATTAACGACAGGAGTGCTTGGGCCTAACAACACAGTGCAGTGGAGTTAGTACACCCATGCTAGTATATCCATGTAGCACAGTACTTCCCCCTGTACAGTGTGGGGAGCTACTAATCCTCACGGAGAAGCTGAAGAGCCACATGAGCTTCTAGATCTTGTTGTCTCTGTTGCACACAGCTTTTTTCTGGCTTTATTTTACTGGTCTTATCTCAGAAGGTGATTAGCAGTACTGCCAGTATACACTCCTGGCTAAATATCAAGGTCCCCCTTTGCCTTTATTTGTCACTGTGTGCTGTTCATAGGGAATATTTCTGTTCCTAATCAGCATTTTGCAGTGAAGGCTGGGCTTCTTCCCTGATAACCTTGGGTCTCTACAACTTGGATATATGGGTATTAAAGAGGCGTCTCCACACCCTCTGTACTAGTGGGAGTAAAACAGCATTTCTAAGGCCTGATTAATGTTATCCTGAGGTAAACATGTAACCTAGATCAGAAGTGACATGATTTAAAAGTTCTGTTCCTCTCCACTATTTAATAGGAATCTCAATTAGTATCTCAGGTATACACAACCACATTTTAGAAGTCTAAAGTTAGATAGAATAATGTGTTTGGAGTATTATATTTACTTTCACACACCTGTGTTAGATTTAGTCTCATCTGGTCTCAAAAGCAGAGTTGTCATAACTCAACAGAGTGGGAGGTTGAGGTGGAACACAAGCCTGAGATCAAAATGCAGTTCACTGCAGGATCTTTATGAGTCCTTATTCTAGAGCTTTTCATATGCCTTTGTGCTGGTTTTCTCTGGGGTAGACTTATTTTTCTTCACAGTGGCTGGTATGTGGCTGTGTTTTGGATTTGTGCTGAACACAAGGTTGATAATATAGAGATGTTTTTGTTATTACTGAGCAGTGCTAACACAGAGCCAAGGCCTTTTCTGCCTTCCATACTGCCACTCTGGTGAGCAGACTGGGTGTGCACAGGAAAGTGGGAGCTGGGACAGCTGACCCCAACTGACCAAAGGGATATCCAATACCATATGACATCATGCTCAGTGGGAGGAAGAAGGAGAAAGGTGGGCATGTTTGGAGTGATGGCATTTGTCTTCCCAAGTCACTGTTATGGGGGCCTGCTCTCCTGGAGATGGCTGAACACATGCCTGTCCATGAAAGCAGTGAATTAATTCCTTGTTTTGTTTTGCTTTTGTGCACAGCTTTTGCTTTTCCTGTTAAGCTGTCTTTGTCTCAGCCCATGAGTTTTCTCACTTTTACCCTCTGATTCTCTCCCCGATCCCGCTGGTGGGGGAGTGAGCAAGTTGCCTGAGTGGGGCTTGGCTGCTGACTGGGGTTAAATCATGACAGCCTGTCATATAGGGAAGAGAACTACAGTACCTCTTTAAACTGTTGCCTTTTCATCAGGCTTTTTCTTTTGTAATGTGTTTATAATGCTTTTGCTGACACATTTCACAACTTTCAAATTTAGGCATCTGAAATCTGGTTCTAACCTATATATAAGCACTAAAATAACTGTCCTGATTTCCCAATGTGCTAACTTAGTAGGAAGCAAGTGTGCTGAATGTCTCTGGCAAACCAGTCACTTTTATTTAAGTTGCTGTTATTGAAAATTTTGGCCAGAAGAGCTTATTGAGGTTGTGCTGCCAAGGTGACGTTCCTTCTAAACCTGCTTATGGTATGCAGTCAGACAGACTTCACTCAGGAGAGTGTCAATGTTTCTTTCTGCTAAGTGAAAGATAAAGTCTGGGATACTGTCACTAAACCAAAAATTCCTAGTCCTGGTACTAATTTTGGGGAAGCATGGAGAGGACATCGGGTGCCTTGCGCTGTCTCATTTAAGCTGAAAGGAAAGGCTAAGAAAATGGTAATAACTGGGAAAGCCTTAAGCTATACATCCATACCAGCTAACCAGGCCACTCCATCCTTTCTTGCAGCAGCTTACCAAAAATAGAGCTAGGATGGTGAACTACAGGTCATATGGCCTCCAGAAGTAGCATCATATGCAGACAAAAAATGTCAGCAATGCTGACTTGGTGCACGTGTTTGGCAGCCAGCAAAGCTCTCAGAAGAGCATGATATTGAGACTTTAGGCTTGTATTTTCTCTGTCTTCCACCACCTTGAGGTGGAATACTGCAGCAATATAGGATCTGGTTATTATCTTGCTGAAGTACAACTCTTTAAGAGCAAATCAGAGATAAAATTACACAATGCTTTGTAACTTGCCAGCTTGTGTCATGAGTAGAGGCATTTAAACACTCTGTACTTGAAGACACATTTTGTTTCCTCCTTATCACACACACCGTGTAATTAGATTCTAATGCCTTGTCACTGGCTATCTCTTTATGGGAGCAGTTGGTTTAATGTGGGAACATTTACATCTCTGCAAGGAAAAAAAAGAGAGTATAAAATGTAGATGCTGTAAGAACAGGTGCACTAGAAGGCAAAGAACAAAATTGGTTTAGCAGTTGTTTGCCATCATGTTTTTAGATTAATTCCTGCTGCATATCACTGCAGGGCTAGCAATGAACAGTTCTGGTACATTTTACTGAATTACTGTCGGTGTGTTGGTTTTTCTCCCACAGGGGCCTTGGGCTGGGCAATGTTTAACAGCAGTCCAGATGTGAAGGCTGGTTCCGCATTAAGTCACCCTGATCTTCTAATCCCAGGTTCACATACTTCAAGTGCTGTATTTTATCCAATGGTTTTATCTAGCATTGTATCCAGGTCACATGGAGTTTATGAAAAACTGCTTGAAATGCAGTCTCCGGGGTGATGTTTAACAAGGTGTGCATGAGGATGTTTATGGGGTGTGAGAATGGGAGTCCATTCATTCTCCACGTTTAGTGTTACTGAGCCCAGTTCTCTTCTAACCTTGTCCTGGTGCAATCATTAAAGGGGAGAGGAGACTCTGAGCTATTGTATGCAGCATCCTGCAATGTCTGCCAGCTACTTGTCTGCTACCATGCCAGGTACTTGGCTCTTTCATCTCCGTCACCTGGCTAGGACCCAACCAGAAGAACTGAGACCTAAACTTGTTTTGGGATAGAATCAACTTTTCTCTATGTTTCATCAGAGCAGTCTTCATTAGATTATTGAGGGGGCAGTGTAAAACACAGTGCCTGTACTCCTGTAGTGGATTTCTGTGGCTGGATTTTGGTAGCAGGGCGGAGGGGGAGGGGTGGTGCGCTACAGGGGTGGCTTCTGTTAGAAGCTGCTAGAAGCTTCCCCTGTCCTGTGGAGCCAATGCCAGCCGGCTCCAGGACAGGCTTCCTTCCACTGGCCAAGGCCAAGACAATCAGGAGTAATAGTAACACCTCTGTGATAACATATTTAAGAACAGAATGTATTGCACAGAAAGAATTCCAGCCAGGGAAGAGCGAAGTGAAAACATGGGAACAACAGTGCAGACACCAAAGTCAGTGCAGAAGGAGGAGCAGGAGGTACTCCAGGTGCTGGAGCTGAGGTCCCTGCAGCCCATGGTGGAGCAGCTGTGCCCCTGCAGCCCATGGAGGACCATCGGGGTGCAGAGACCCACCTGCAGCCCCTGGAGGAGCCCATGCTGGAGCAGGTGGATGCATGAAGGAGGCTGTGACCCCGTGGGAGGCCCAAGATGGAGCAGGGTCCTGCCGGGGACATGCAGCCCGTGGACAGGGAAGTCCATGCTGGAGTTGGTTTCTGCCGGGTAGGACTTGTGGCCCCTGTGGGGGACCAACACCACTACAGCTCATTCATGAAGGACTGCACCCCATGGAGGAGTGACCCATGGGACAGCAGTTTGAGAAGAACTGTTGCCCGAGGGATGGACTAACACTGGAGAGGTCCATCAAGGACTGTCTCCCGTGGGAGGAACCCCATGGGAGTGGGAAAGGACTCCTCTCCCTGAGCAGTGGCAGAAACAACAACTGACCATAACCCCATTCCTCATCTCCCTGCACTGCTGGGGGACAAAAGGGAAAACATGGAAGGAAGGAGGGGTGGGGGGAAGGTTTTTAATTTCTTACTCCTTTGCTATTATCCTGTTAGAAATGAATTTAAGTACTATCCCCACTTTGAGTCTGTTTTGCCCGTGAGGGTAATCAGTAACTGACCTCTCCCAGCTCTTAACTCATGAATCCTTTGCTAGTTTCTTTTTTTCCTCTCCTCTGTCTGGTTGCAGAGGGAGAGTGAGTGGCTTTAGTGGGTACCTGGTATCTGGCCAGGGTCAACCCACTACAACTCCTTTTCTGTTTTTGCAGTTCTAGAGAAATGGAAATCATGTAATGGACAAGTATATTTTTATCACTTGGTACCCACAACTGCTTCTGTAGTAACAAGTATATTTCTAGGGCATGGTTTTAGAATGTCTGTGTACATACCTACATACATACGTTAGACGGAAACTGCAGTAAACCACAGAATTATGCTAGCTGCCACTGCTATAATTAGCTCACTGAACTAAAAATAATTAATATAGTTAATCTTTGGATTGCAACACAATGAGAAGCACACACCTAATAAATCACATTTTTTTATTATTGTCTGCTAAGTACCTGGCTACTTGAGTAATATTTTCAACTTTGGTTAAATTCACCTTGTGCTCTTCAAAGCTAGTAGCAAGATTTCCATTTTTCATAATGGTATGGGATCAGACATCTATGCTCTGGGGGGGTTTCATTCACTACTGCATTACTCCAGTTACAAGATCTGATCTGCAATTTGACTGCTATTTTCATTCAGCAAAACTAAAAGATTAACTATTTCTAAATTTATGAGCTAATTAGCACACTAATACAAACCACATTTATAATTTTCCTGAGTTTGCTTAATCCTTCTTCATTACAAAAGTCAGTTCAGATGTCCATAAAAGCTTACAGAAAAAAAAAAAAAAGTATTTGTTTTCATTTTCATTAGGGAAAAGTGAAAATTCCAAAATATTCTGGGCAGACAGAGCCACATTCTTTTGCTCTCATTAAAGTCATTTTAGTTACAGTAGTTAGAGGAGGAAAACACTGTGCAGCTCTAGGCATATGTCTGCAAGATTGCCAACACCAGTAATTTTATCACAGGTTTAATAAGATTTAGTGTTTTTTCTTATAAAGCTCCAGAGTCTTATGATTATGAAATAATGTTATCTTCCATTAAATGTGTATATTAAAAAGGGCCCTTGTAGTTGCAAAGAAAGTATTGGAAATACAAAATTAATGGCTCAAAAATCGTAATTAAAAATATATATATGAGCCTCAGATTAATTTCTTTAAAATCAAGATTTTAGAAGCAATCTTGGGTTTTGAAAAGTGTTTAATAATCTAAGTATTGTGTCAGTCGTGGCGCTAATTCAGCATTATTGTTCTTCAAGTATTTCTGTATATTCTTTTCCTACTTCAGAAACTTCTTTTAAGACACAAAAAACCTACACGTTTTTCTGATTTGAGTGCATCAGAGTGCTGAGACAGGATAAGAGCTGGTTGGTTACATATTTTAGATGTTGGAGCCAGACAGCAATTCAGTCTAATAATGTGCATGTCTACTATTTCCTGAAAATTTGCTGGTACATGACCCCTTATATGCATATATGTGACCCTGCAACAAACTCTTTCATGTGGTGCCAAAAAATGGCATTAGCTTCAGCTGCTTTATTAAATTGCTACCCGAGCTGGCGTACATTCACAGTGAACAAGGCACGGCGTATCAGCAGCTCACATGTGGTGTGCCAGCTAACATGGGAACGTCTGCTCCCCTCCACGCCCACCGGGGAGAGCCTACAGAGGAAGAACAAACGCCCCTGGAATGCTGGGACATAGTATTTTGCACAAATGATGTTTGTCCATTGCTCTGAGGAAAGCACTGGAGGTGCACTAACAAATGGCTGCCTTGAGCCATGTTGCTCCTTTTAAAAGCCCCCAGCTCCTCCAGTTGTCAGTGAGACAGGGTTCCCAGCAGACAAGTAGTCTGGCTTTTAAGAAGCACTTATCAAATAGACTGCAGCTGTGACAGACTATACTGTTCCCAACTAAATATTCTGTCCCATAGACAAGGTTAGAGAAATAGTCCCTGTAATTAATGTTTAGCTTTTAATATTATTAGCTGAAAAGGGAAGTGAATGTGACAGCAGCCAGCAACTGCCAAGGTATAGATCCAATACTGGACTATTATGGAAATGAGAAAAGTGCAAGCTGGAAGAAGACAAAGCTTGCATAATATTCCACATGATCCTGGGGAAAATAATTGCAGCTAAAGGATATAATTTGGATGTATGAGGAGCATGCACAGGGGCTAAATTTATCTGGGTGATGCAGGCTTCTCTGGGCTGGACCTCGGTTCCTGTGACCTGCCTCCAGAAGAGCCTGTTGGTCTCCCTTGGTTGTGAAAGTTCCCCTGTGAGGCTTAGTGCCCACAGGCTAATACGGCCTTCGGGAATAGTCCCCCTGGTAAAATGAAACTAGCTTGTATTAGTATTTTAATTCTGCCATTTCTGACTTTTGAGCACCTCCTCACATACCTTTACTGTCCTAACTCCATACTTAGCCCTTCTACAGGGACTGGTTCTAAGAGCTTTTCTGGAAGGATCAAGATTGGAATGCAACTTTTTGACAAAATTAAAATATTTTTCTAATTTTCTTTTGTACTGAGCTGTACAAATTCCTGTCATGCATCTTATACTTTTTATATTCCCACACAGTTGTTCACAAAAGAAATTCCAAATAACTCTCAGCAGAAATAAGCACATGCAGCAAATATCATTAAGTGCTCTAGACCTTGAAATGCAGCTGATAGGTTAATCAAAACTATACACTTGTTTCCCATCCTATTCAGGACAGAGGTCAAGCTTCTACTTTAATTACTTCAAAATCACATCCTTAAATCCTGTTCTGTGACATCTTAAGCTCATTTTTGTGTTTCTGATTATGTAAAACACCCTAGACTTTGTATATCTATTTGGTATTTGATTCACTTTAACCTATAAAATATTGCATTTTAATGACCTCTATTCCTGCAAGTCCTGAGGAGGTAAAGGATCTGGGAACGGTAATTGGGCTTTATTTTTGTATTCATCGGTGTAGCTTTTAGTGGCTTCCATTGCATAACCACCTTCATACCATACAGCATTGCATGTAATGTTTGGTTCCTAAATTACTTTTGCAAGGAAGGTTGAAAAATTGCAATTTTTATTATTATTTTTAATCTGGGACTTAACTGAAATAAATATATTTGTGTGTCTCCCTAGGTTCAGCTCTTCTCCCATGACTGTGCTGTGGATCACAAGTTACTGTTCTTGCTAGCATTCACCACCTCCTGCCAATATTTCTTAATTTGGAAGAGTTAGTTCAATACTAAGAGCTTCTAATTGTAAGTATTTTTAATGTAGCTATTATCCTTGATAATCTGAGCACTTACCCTGATCTTGAGAGTTTCTGTGCATGATTTTTCCATGTGCTTCACACTCCATCTTTACCCTGTGGCTGTGAAACTAAACATGCTGTTATGGGAAACTCCATTGACAGGTAACTTAGGGAAAATAAAAGCCCCGTGAGTGTGTCCAGCATTGTGCAGAGCTCTCTGTTTCCACAGAGGAAGCTCGAGTCTGAGTGCTGTTCCTGTGAGCTGCTCGTGATGTGGAGGAAGGAAAAATGATGAAAAATGTTCTTCCCCAGTTGTGAAGGCCACCTCATGTCTGCCAGGTTTGGGGAAGTTCCTCTGAACAGAAGTTTCCCTCATCTTCCTGGCCTGGATAACTAACACCTGGGCACCAGGTGCATGTTGTGTGGAGTGAGAGAGAAAAACATGGAGGAGGCTTCCCTGTTTGCACAAGCTGTAGTACAACCAGTAGAGGCAGTCTAGGACCTCATGTTTAACACAGTACCTTAACATTTAGGTTGCTGCATTACGTTTATAATTAAATGCTAGTGGTGGCAGTTTGGCATTCCTTGTGGCTTAAATATGCCAGATAAAAGAAAAGAAATAACTGGAATAGAGTACTTGGAAACCAAATAGCATAACTCCATGCACCTCTAGAAGGAAAGAAAATAACTATTGATGGAATTTTTAAACCAAACTGTATTTATGCAACATCATTATCCTCTTGTTTTCCTGGAGGCATCTTGTCCAAGTCCAAATGTCCAATCAAGTTGCATCAATAGGGTGGTGCCAAGCTGAAGTTGTTCAAATCAATCGTTGTTTTGGAGTTGAACTTCAAAAGTAGCAAGATGATTTTCCAAAATGAAATTGGTAGTCCTTTGGAAATAATGAGATACCCGGTGACATTACTTCACAAAACTTTTGGGGATGGAAATGAAGCATTACAGTAGTTCAGTATATCAAACCACTTGAAGTGATTAAAAGGGCTGTATTTCTTTCTCTAAAAGCATTTAAAAACATATTGAAAGGCTTCAGTAAGCCACCATTGAACACTGCAGGTACATACTGGGAATAGGTGTGTTTTGCCCCAGTTTTGTACTCATTCGCTTGAGCATTCTTAGGAAGATGCCTGCATTTTCCCCCAAAGGTGGCTGCTTTTCATGTGTTCTAACCTACATAAATTCTTAATGTTTTACTATACTTTTTGCAGTGGAGAAGTTATTTTTTAGGTAATAAGAAAAAGCCTCCGTTCTACCAGGTAATGTGCATTTTTTGCACCTTATGAGAATATTGAATAGACTTCATTATTTTTTTCAATACAAGTCTGAATTCTACCATTTGATTACCTGAACCAAAAGCATTTCAATTTGCCATCCATCACCCTGACCAGTGTAAAATGCTGAATATTCAGATTAAATTGGAACTTTTTTTCTATGAATAAGGATTTTGATTCAATTCTATAATATACAGTGTCTCTAGGGAGAGGAAATTGAGCTGAAGGTCGCTGAAGGCAAGTGAGAAAATTGTATTATCCAAATACAAAATTCTTTTTCTTATCATCAAAACGTGAAATACAGCCATGGGGAATAAGGGGGTCAAGAGAGAATTCAATTAGAGATGAAAATAGAAAAGGTGCATTTTTCAACTTACCTTTCATTTTTCCAAACAAGTGGCAGCACTGAGCTGTATAAGAACAATGGAATATTTGTCAAGCGGTTTAAACTTTTTTTTAAAGTATAAATCAGAAAACATTCTTAATCGGTTATAAAGAGGTAGTAAGAGTCCATATGAGAATGGAGTGGACAATTCTTCATGGCCTTAACCACTGCAGTTCTAACTCAGTTGTGGGGAGAGAGAATGAATATCTAATTGCAATAATTTGTATGGATAAAATTCTCTTGTTAGGAAAGAACAATTCTCAAATGTTTGTAATCAGTTTCCCCTCTAAGACAGTTTGTGATAACAATTTCTGCCCTTTT
Source organism: Corapipo altera (assembly GCF_003945725.1). Lineage (NCBI taxonomy): Eukaryota > Metazoa > Chordata > Aves > Passeriformes > Pipridae > Corapipo > Corapipo altera. The sequence goes on from NW_020884872.1 coordinate 33,625,993, forward strand.
CCCTCCTTAACTCATAATATTAAATGACAAATGTTCAAAATAATTGTAGAAGCATGGCGGTGTTATGCCGTAACACCGTATTATGCCATCCTTATTTTTTTTTAATGATTCTCTTTATTTGTTTTAGTGTAGATACCAAGAACTTATAAAATTAACCAGACCTTCCCCTCTGACACATTAACAATTACACATCCAGGCTGTGCTTTAGCGAAGAGCTGCTGAGCTTGCTCAGTTCTCAGCTGCATGGCCGGTGTCTCTGCTGCCGGTACACCTGTGTCTGCGGGGTAGGTTTCCTCTGGTTAAAGGCATTTGAGCTAATGCTGAGACTAATGTTAGAGGAAAGGAGATTTCCAGTGATGTCCTGGAATGCTAATTTAGCAACTTCATGAATGTGCTCTGTAAATTACACAGTGATTTGCAAAATTAGTTTGAGATGACTCAGGAGTTCTTATTCAGTTTCTGTATTTGTCAGTTTAGCTTGCAGTCATTTCCTAAACGTTTGTTCTTTCCAAGAAAAAGTCACTGTGGTATTTACAGAAACCTGTATTTGGTAAGCGCTAATTTTTAATAGTTTATCATTTCATAACTGTTTATAGTTTTTCTAGTTAGAATAGATGGTGCCAAATATAAACAAACAATCAAATATATTTTAATTCTAAGGAGCACTTCATTCATACTGCAAATACCAGTTCTGAGTTTAGTAGTCTTTTTTTAAAAAACTGAAATTAGCAATCACAACCTTGGTTCTCTAATGGTGCAAAGATTGTATATGCAGATGTGAAATGAGGCCTTTTACCTGTTTGTGAGCACATGCAGTTGGTATTGTTAGGAAGCAGAAACAATGATACAGTACCCAGCACATCTCTGAACGTGAGACAGAGTTCATAGAGAAGAATAATTTTCTCCCAGATTCACTGGTCCTTTAGAACAAATGACCCAAGCACTCCCAAAGCATCCTTTTCCATGGGAGAGAAATCTCAATTCTTGGATTTTTTTTTTTTTTTGTAAACTAAAATTATGTTTCGATTTTGTTGCCTTATTTAATTTAAAATCTAATGGGCTGTGTTATAGACACAGAAATGAACTGGAATGAGATTACTTCAGTGGGAATTCACTTTCTTTAGATTTTTTAACATCTTACTATGCTCCTCTCTGTATTTTAAGTGCCAGAACACCTTTATAAGCCTAGTGCTTAATAGATTCACTGGCTTTCAGTGGAAGTGAAAGGGCTCTTCAGATTGGATTGCAAGATTGCGGCTTTTGTAAAGTAAAATTCCTACTAGATGGATCAGGAGTGTCTGCATGTTGCTTATATAATGAGATTTGAATTGTTGTGGTTTTTTTTTTTTAAGTGACAAAGAGTTTTCTATTTAATATCTAATGAAATAAGACTTACTTTAATTTTCATTTCAACCTATCACAGGAACAAGAATTTCATCCACAGTTGCTGAATTTTTCAAAGTAAAGGAAAAAATACATTACATAGGTAACATTATTCAGTCTGGTTCTGTTTAAATCTACTGAACTTCCTTCTATTTGACAAAATGTAATATTAATGTTTTTGGAATCTGGGGACTTCAATAACCTAAGAAAATTAAAAAATAAAAAGAGTTTTACTGAATTGAAATAAGTTGTTAGAAGAAAATCAGGCTTTGGTAAAGGGAAGGGAAGAAAAATGGTAAAGAGAAATCACATTGACAGAAACCTCAGACATAATGGAAACAAGTAGGTCAAAAGAGTTTTTCAAAACTATATACCTTTGGAGTATATATTATCAAAAGCACCACTAATTCTTTAGGCAGAAAGACACTGAGATCAAACAAATGCAAATTTATAGCTAACCATTAAACAGCTACTTGGGTGATGGGAACAAAAGAAAATATATACAGTGCAGAAAATTGAACCAAGTGATTATTAGAATGAAAAGGTATGACACCAAAATAATATAAATATAAATGTAAATATAAATATAAATATAAATATAAATATAAATATAAATATAAATATAAATATAAATATAAATATAAATATAAATATAAATATAAATATAAAATAAATGCACTTGATGTTTCAAAGCAAACTTAAGCCTTGCTGTTTGGGAGTGAAGTTCTATGGTGTAGGCCTTCTGTAGAAGTTTGATGATTAAATCCCAAGATTTGGGAAAGGGAATTAAAACTAATGTCAACCTCCTGGATTGTAGAGAGAGGAACTTCCTTTTTTAACTAACTGTTATGGACTGCTGGAAAATGCAGCAAAATAGAGGTTATGCAGTAAAGTGGTAGTTGGGCAGAGGCAAAATATAATAGAAAACCTTCACTTCACTTCAGAGTTATTGTTTTAAAAACAGATAGGCCAGAAGACACAGGCAACAAAGAAGGAAAAGTGTTATACAAAGGGTCTAAGGATGATTTGCACTGTCTCTCTCTTGTAAGACAGATGCTGGAGATCCTCAGCTCAGGTGAACTCAGTGAGAGTTGAGGCTGGGTGGCAGCTTGGACTTGGAAGGCCAAACAAATGACATAAAAGGCCAGAGATAAACATTTAAAGGCCACATGTATTTATTTGTCACCTTAGTGCAGGCAAATTGCTTACATGGTAAAACACTGCTTGATAGTGCAGCCTAACAGCTGCTCTGTAGTAGAGTGAAGGAACTGTGTTGTCTAGGCAAGAGACTGACCTACTTAATCAAATACTTTTGGGAAGACTTTTTAAGTATCAAACACCCTTTCCACACAGTGTTACAATTGTGACATTAGACATTCAATAGTCAGGAGTTCCCAATGGGTGAGGAAGTAAGCTCAGCTCAGCCCTGTTGTATTTCACTGTGGGGAAAAGATTACACAGATGGAGTATGAGACAAGGTACTTTGCTAGACCAACATGTCCTTGTGGAATGGCTTGTCCCTGAGGTTCTGGGCTGGTATCATTAGAGACAAGTTGCTTGTACAGTTGCTTTTGACCACTCTGCATCATGGATGGCAGCCCAGGGGATAAGCCAGGCTCCTTGCAGCTATTCCAACTCTTATCTTTTTCCTCTGTGGCTATGTGGTCCCTGGAGAATGGAGGGAATAGAGGAAAAAGAGTATCAAAAAAAAAGTTGCTGTCCCTCATATGACCCCTGCTGGACTCCTGTAAAATTAGCATCAATGCTTAACAATATGTTATGCTGCTGTTTTATCAGCAGCTAATTTAGATAAACCAGACATCTAGAGAAGTCCACAAAGAGTAGAAGATATATTTTTGGAGAAGGACATCTGGAGGGAACTCACTTGAGTAGGTGAAATTTTTTCATGGCTGTCCCAGCACATGTAACAAATACCATTTTTTTCCCTCTGCAGTTTTCAACTTTAGCAGCTCACAGATTGTGTTGGCTTTGTGGGTCATGGTATGCTGACTGAAGGATCCATTCCTGCTCCCCTTGATATTACTGGAAGGGTCATCTTTGACTTTAAAGGTGCATGGCCTTAGCTGGCAGCGTGCAGTTGTGTAGACCTTGGGTATAAGGGAATTTCCTAGACACATGTCAACACCATGGTTTCTGAACAGCCAAGTGTGCAAATGGCGTAGAGTGTTACAGAACACCTGGTGGAAAAAGGGCCTGCCCAGGTGACTGATGTGAAATGTACTCTGGTAAAAGGAATGAATCAGTTATCTCGATATATTTTGGATCAGAGTCTAAGTGACATGTTGAACACCTTGAGCTATCAATGATTTCAGCAAAACCTATTGTTGCAGCCAGCAGGATACTGCTTTACCAGGACAGTTAAAGATGCAGATGTAGTGGAAGAGAGTTTTATTCAGTAACATATAAGTGGAATAAAAGCAGGCAGCAACTGCCAGAACTGGGTATTCGTATTCCATGAAATTGTTTCATCCATTTAATAGAAATTTGCAGAGTGGCAAGCCCTCCCACCAACAGTTTCCTTCTCCATTTTTATGACTCTACAATACGAGGGAAATATCTTAACATGAATATGACTGTGCTTCTTTTATTTATAAGAATAAAGCTCTTTTCTTTCAGCTACAGACCTGTTATTGCAACAGTAAACAAGAAAAGAGCAATCAATTTTAAACTGATAAACAGTGAAAATTTTCAGTGGGTAGAATAAGTTATGCTGAGGTTATTTGCTGAGAACAGATTAGGAGAAAGCCAGCACTTGTGTCTATTGAGCTTTCTAAGGAAAAGTAAACTCACAAAGCCTTGTTTATTAGCTTTTTTTATTAACAACAAATTAGGTACTGTGGTATGCACCTATGCATATGGACAGTTAAATCTGAACTTCTTCTCCCCTGTGCATGAATATGTACGCATGTACTAATCATTTTACATACTGAAACACCTGAAAAGCCCAGAGAGAATCTAGCTCCAGGAGAGCTTTTCCTGTTTACTTTGTTGTCTGTTGGATTGTGGACTTATTAAAACACAGCTATAATTTGGTAAAACTCTAAAGCAAAATTTGTCCAAGAAGTTGCTTTGCATAACTGCAAAGTGCAGTGATTAGCTTGCCATTGGGAAGAAAGAAATACACATAAAATGATAAAGCCAATTGTATAATTGGGTTACATGGATGTGTTGCAGAACAGTCTTTCTTAAAAAAAGTTATCAGATTGGTAGATACAGAATTTCCACACTTTTTTTTTTGTCTCTTACAAAGAGAGAAGAATCATCCCTTTCCCTCTTTTCTGCTTTACAAGCAAATAAGAACCAAAGCATAATCCTCTTTAGGCCATACCTTTTATTTACTATAGTCTGATTGCCAAAGACACAATTCAACTGAGTATAATATATATGCATGATGATGGACTTGTCAGCCTTGCCTGGTGGGAAGCGAGGTTCTGGTGGAGAAAGTGAAAAGGAAAAATTAAACACCAAGTGAAAACTCTTGAGTTTTGAACTCCAGGTGATGTTTTAGAGGGTAGAACTTTCAAAGCATCCTCCTGGGACATGAAAGAGGAAAACTAGAAAACCTCAACTAAATAGATCAAACCCATAGTTGTAGGTTCATAGTCAAGTACAAAGGCTTACTGTGGACAAGGTGCTGATAGATGTAGAAAGCAGAAGCCTATTAAGCTTTGGGAAGCTCTTTCTTATATTCTCTAATGACCATGCTGCTGTGTGCTGAAGAAAGAGCATGAAAATTATATTGCTAGAGATGTGGGCAGGGATTCCTCAGTGGTAACTGTGCAGTTCATCAACTAAAGCCTCCCTTCCTGCCATCCCCAAAGGCCGAAACACAGTTATTTGAATGGGCTTTTATATCAACAGGACATACAACAGTCATCAGCTTGTAGGCTACTGATATAATTTTAAGTTTTTTGCTTAAAAATACATAACTGTGAATATTGAACTCCTTAGACAATTTCTCTGAGGATGAATAAGGAAACTTCAAATTCATCTGTTCTAAATAACTTAAGATGTAAAGGATCTGTGCATGTTATCTTTATCTATTCCTCTTCACCCTGTAGAAACAAGACGGAATACTTCTAGCTGTATTAAAGAAGTGAAACACTAGAGTCTCCAAAGGCCTCCCAGGTGAATTTTATTTTGAGAGAGAATAAGAAAATTCTTCTCCATTTCTCATGAGTCCTCACTGCTTAAAAGTTGGAAACTTGTAGTAACCTCTCTTGCAACCTCGACCTCAGTTGCAAGACTGCTCTTCCAAATCTCTAAGAAAACTATAAAGAATCTCCCATTACTGCCACAGCTAAAGGACCCTTTTCCTTTCCCTACATTGTAGAACCTGGTATAACTGACATGTGCCTAATCCTGTCTTTCAGGAAATGGAAATGATGTGAACATGCAAAAGGGAAAGGATTTTTGTGCTTCTCCTTCTCTTTGGCACCTGCACATGCCTGAGGCTGTGCACATCCTGCTGCTGCAGTGCCTCTAGGTCACATTTGTTATGATAAATTACGTCATCAACACTACGAAATTCCCAAACATTTACCGGAGATATCAGATTTGCTGTTTCTGAAGTGAAGCTTATAAATTGTATCACCAGCTATTAGGAGAAAACATACAAGTGTATTTGTAGCTGAAAGTTAAGAAAAATCTGTGGATATCTATGTTATCTATTCAATGAAGGAAGAATCATCTCTCTCCTCCTTATCAAAACTGATACATCAGATAATATCTCTTTCTCTCTCAAATGATAATGACATAGTATAAATACTCTCCTGTCATGTAAAAAGATGTCTGCCTCACTTTTTCCTTGTAATGTTTCATCACCTTTTTCATTCACTTAAAATGTGATTTCCAAATCACAAGAGAATTTTTGTACTATTTGTGAAGAGTTAGTCAGAGTTAAAATGAGCAATTCCAATCTATTGCTTAATTATTTTTTCTTCTAATAGAAATTTCAGCTTTGAGCTACTTGTGAGGCAGTAGCACATGTATTTTCATGACTGACTGACTGTGCCATTGGTTTTGTTACTGTTTTCAGGGTAGTTCAAACAGCAATGTATTTATGGGAAATCAGGTAAATGATATGTTGGAGACACATAAAGCTGTCTTATACAAGTATTTATGAAAGACTTTTCTCCCAGTAACAAATGGCATCTATGTCTCTTACAGCAGAATATTCCTTACTCTGAATGTCTAAATAAAACCTGTGATTGTGCAGAGGAAAGATTTTTGAATGCTGCATCAGTCTGGACTATTTATTCTCTTGAAGTGCAATACTGTCTCCATGGTCTACTAAAAAAGTATTTTCCTTTCCTTTTGCGCAATTTCCTAATATACCTATAAAAAGGAGTGTAACAATATTCTTGCTTTGTAACTGTTTCCTTTAATGTAATGCATATGAAGTGTAGTCTGTAAAGGTACCATGAAACAAGAAGTCCTTGATTTCAGCAAAAATAAAACTAGTATTTATGTGTAAGGGTTGTTGTCACTCTTTGTCCTTTATTGTTGCTGATGGCAGCTCAGAAGTTGACAATATTCATTCTCACAGATTGCAGTACTGACAAGTCTGCCTGATCCTGTACCCTTACAGTAGGCACAGATTTTGGCAGACAGAGCTGAAAAAGCAAACCAATGTTTTATATAACATGTTTTTAGGAACAAGATTTTTGTTGTCTATGTGTTAGTGACTGTGGAAGAATGATCTTGGTGGTTTTTTTCACGTAAACAAAGCAGCTTATGGAATAGATCAGTAAACACGGTATACAACAGGCAGTTGCTATTAGGAGTAGCAGGTGTTCTTGGTCAGTGGTTCCTAGTATAAGCTGATTTCGTTGTCAGAAACTGTTGCTTGTGAAATACTAGGTGAAATGCCTGCAACATATGTTCTTTGATTTTTGCTTTCTCAGTCCATCTGTTTTATCATGTGAGAAGGTTATAGAATTGTGTGTGTCCTTGCTTCTAACTGCATTGTGCTATAAGACAGAATAAAATACTGTAAATGAGACTGTGAATAGTTTTTCAGCATTTTTGTTGTCATCTTCCAGGTTTAGGAGAAGGAACTGACAGTCACTGGGAAACTAGCAATCTTCCATTTTCCATGTGGCAAAATTCATTGTCACAGTGGTTTTGGTTGTTGAATTTTTGAGCAGGAATATTTTTACATATATCTGTCTGACAAACCAAGGAGCAAGTTTCGTTATTCCTAGACATGGTACAAGTGAGTGTAATACTTAGCAAAGTTGATTTTATATTTGTATGAACAGAAAACTTTTTCCTGACCACTTGATTTAAGTAAAACAAAGATGTACATTATAGCCTCTCAGTGCTGTCCAGCATGAGGCCCTGGAAGGTGCCTAAGAGAGCAAAGGGGAAAAGAGTCAGCCAAAGATTCAAAGATATATGACAAATTAATAAACCATGTCCGTGTCTCCAGAAGTTAGTGCAAGGCAGACACCCCTGCCCATGTATTAGTATCTACTGATTCTTGTGACAGAGAACGACAGTGAAAATGAAAATGAAGGGGAAAAAAAGCCAGAAAATAACATGTTTAAAAGCAGCATTGGGCTGATAGAGGGGATAGAGGGAAGAGGAAAATTCAGATGCCCAATTCTGTGCCCTTAAATGCAGTAGAAATTGACTCACACATACATTATATATAGCAAATACCATACCAAGCCTCCTTTCCCCCTTATTTGAACCCCAAGCAAGGATTCTCACTGATAGACTGAAGATTTTGCTGAAGGTGAGAGACAGAGAAGCTTTAACACTGGTGGCACTGTGATGCAAGAAAACAGCTCTGTCTATATCTTGTTTTCCTGTGGGCTGCAGTCTCTGAAAAAGGGAATGGGATATATATGGTTGGTGTTTGAAATGCAAACAGGGCACAACAGGGTCTTGGATTCCTACGATGTTCACCTGGGACTGAAAAGTTTGAGAAGCTTGGGTGGCATGTCTATCCCATGCTTCCACAAACATGGCTCAGGACTTCTTGCTCACTGAAGCAGTGAGCCCTCTCCCTGTTATTGCACCAATCAAAAGTCCAGTTTTGTGTGTCCAAAGGAAGGTGCTGAGTTACTAATTTTATTATTTGCACACAATCCTCTTATGGTCTTCTGATCTAAAAGAGCAGTGTGAAACAGGGCTCAGATACTGGCCTAACTCTCATTGCTGACAAGTTGAGGAAGTCCTATGAGGAGCGGCTGAGGAATCTGGGGTTCTTTAGCCTGGAGAAAAGGAGGCTCAGGGGAGACCTTATCACTCTCTAGAACCACCTGAAGGTTGTATCTGTGGGGTCAGTCTCATCTCCTAGAAAATCAGCAACAGGACAAGAGGACGTGGCCTCAAGCTGTGCCAGGGTATTTTCAGGTTGGACATCAGGAAGAATTTCTTCACTGAAAGGGTGGTTCAGCATTGGAATGAGCTGTGGTTCAGTAGACATGGTGGTGGCTCAGTCAAAGGTTGGACTCAATGATCTTGAAGGTCTTTTCCAACCTTAATGATTCTCTGATTCTATGAAACGCAGTGAACCTGGGCTTAGGGCAATCCAGTGCAACCGCAGTGTAGGAAACGGGACAGCATACTGAATAAATTAAAGGAACTTCTGTTTGTAACTTTAGTACTGTGCGCAAGAAGGAGAAGCAAGTATTTTTCTGGGTGCTGAAGAACCCAGAAGGAGTTTGTTGCAGAGATATGCAGTTAGTACTGCATGCAAAGCTGAAGCTCTATGGTCTGGCTACAGATTGCTGGTGACCAGAATCGATCTGCTTACATTACCCATATATCAGATTTTCCGTTGGTTTTTGCCAACACCCTCAGTTGAAACCCAGAATTGGTTTTCAGCAATATTACCTGCCTGTAAAGGGTACACCATTCCAGAGCTGGTAATCACTGGTTCAGCAAAAATAGTTAGCTGTTAGTTCCAAAATACAGAATTCCCAGAACTGTGTACCTCTGCCTATGCATGTAATTCAGCTGATTTCTCTACCAGTGACATCACTTATTGTCCTTGTTTGCTTTTGCTTATTATGTTCTGCAATGTCAGACCATAGTCCTGTAGTTTGTCAAACTTTTACATTTTCTATCCTCTTTACCTGCTTATTCTTGTATGAGCAATGATATATTTGGTTTGGCTCCCCTAGGGCTCTGGCTAATGGTCTTGTGCATCATTCAGTCAGACTTCTTCACTCGCTGAAAACACGCTTCTCTCACTTCTGTTCCTGTGCATAGAAATGTACATATATTTCCTAAATAGTTGAGTGCATATAGGGGCAAATATACTGGACAAATTTGGGGTAACATGCAGGGGATGACCAGATAACGTAGTTTTCTATAGTGCAGCTCTGCGTACCTGGTAGTCTTGATAGTTAATTCTACTTAATACATTTTCTGTTGGAAACTGCAGCCAGGCACTGAAAGAAATTCTCTTGCAACAGCTGTAAACAAACAAACAAATAAAAAGTCCTAAAAATGAATAATTGGGATGACTTCACGTCTTAACTAAAGATTTATCTTTTTTTTCCCCTTAGACTGTCATGAAGGAGAGGAATAAGAACTTAATAGATTGTAGAATATTCCATAAAAGACAACATGTACAAGCAGTTTAGTTGTGTTTTCCTACAGTCCTTTCTGCTGCACTTCTGTGAGAGTAGCTTGGTCTGATTTTGCCAGCTCCTGTGGGCTCAAGCCAACTTGTACCTCTTTGCTGGTGCCCATGTGGTCTGAATCAGGGTTGGCAGAAGAAGTAGCCTGCTCTTCCTGTTTCTGAGCAGAAGATAAATGGATGTGGTACCAGATGAAAGGCAGAGCTGAGGCTAATGGAATTAGTTTATGGGGAAACCTCCACCCAAAATAATTTTATTTGTCTCCCAGCTACAAATGAAATTCATTTGTTTGGGACTTCCTGACAGATTCAAATGTGTCAAAACATTAGGGTCACAAAGGTGGTTGGTTTGCATTGGCAACTGTGTTTTTTATGGCATACTGGTTTAAATCAGCAGATTTTGAACAGATTTTATATTGAAGTTTGGACAGAGTTGAACCCAATTTTCATGAAAAGAGTTGTGGTGTGTGAGCAGATTTATATGGCTGGTCAGTAGCTGGAAGAAAAGCCATTAATGCTTGAATGTCCCTGGATGTTATCTGGGGAACTGAAAAAGCAATTAGGTGTTTAGGGAGACATTTAAGGGAAAAAAAAGTCAAATCCAAAATAAAGGCTTTTGGAATTCGATGATGTGAGGGAAGAAGACTGGAGAAATGTTTGAGGGGAAAGCTTCAGTAGAATGGGGTAATATGATAATACTGATTAGAGAACCAGAGAATTAAACTGATTAAAGTTAAGATCAGCCAGAGAACTCTAAGCCCTTCCTCTTTAAAGCAGTTACTGGTCAAGGGTGCAAGTGCTAGGTCTTTTACCTCTATCAACAAGAAATGCATTCATTTAAATTTGGCAGAGATAAAGATGTGCTAATTAAATTAGTACTTTGCATCAGCTGAAGAGCTTGAGCGTGGTCTTACAGCTCTCTGTCGTTTTTCAGATGAGAATCTTACATTCTCTTGCAAAGGCCAGCTGCCAGAACGATGATGGTGGTTCTTAGGGAAAACATTAGGATATTTATATAAAATATCTTTGAAAATCATAACATAATTTCTAAGAGAAAGAAGTAAAACTGATATATTGTTGGTGTTTGCACATTAAAGGTGCACTGGACACTGGTATCACACGGAATTTCTAGCATATGTTGATTAATTGCAAGATGAAAGAGAAACACAAGACTGACAGTTGAATTGGATACACCTATTCATAAGTGGTGTTTGTGTAATGGCTAGTGGCAAGAAGTTAATATGTCTTCATTTTGCTTATTTGTGTTTGACTGTGTATGTATCTCCATAGATGAATACTGCTAAAAGCTGTGGTGTTTTACTTCTGTGCTTTAGATTCCAATAAGGTGCAAAAGCTAGATCTCTAAGGGCAACTTAAAATATATTTTTTGTCTGGGGATAGCATTATCCAGATCTGTGATGTCTATAGTTTATAAAAGTGTACATGTTCAAAGTAGTTTAATTACACCATTAAAGGAATTTTGCATTTATAGTGTAGAATTTGTACCTAAGGTTGTGAATGCTGTGCTCACATTTTAGGTGTTGAAAGGATTTTGTTGGAGGAAAACTTATAATTCAACTGATGAAGTCATTGTAGCAATGACTTAGTCTCCATAATGTTTATGAAAGCTTTTACACTTAGGGTCTTTTTTTATATTGGGATGTTATGGTACATTACATTCAGCTATCTAGGTCAAATCGTATTAGTTATTTATATTTAATAGGTTTAAAAAGAGTTTGAGCATTTGGTGTGTACATTTTTCCCCAGGTAACACAGAATGGCAATGCAGATACCTGATGGGTCTGTTGGTTGTCATGGCACTCAGTGCAAAGGAGCAGAGCTGTCTCAGCTCCATGCCGTGGGAATTAAAAATGAAAATGAGAAAAATTAGGTAATGTAATGTTGATTTTTCTTGTGATTTCTATTTCCTCTGAGAAAAACAAATGCGATATTTTTAATGAGGAAAAAATATTTATCAGATACTCTTGATATTTAGAGATGTCAGCATTTTGTGTGACAGCTTATTTCTAGCTTGACCGCATTTCTGTATATAAACCATTATTAGAAGTTTATAATGGAAGGAGATGATGCTCCAGGTGATATGTACACACTGCCTGTAGTGATACTCCTTAGAAACTAGCCAAATTTAACTCAAATATGTAAATAAAATTACTTCAATACACTATGGTGTGTTGCTCGCTCTCTGCCTGACCCCCCTCTGTGACTTCCCTCACCCCAGCACAACCATCCAAAGCATCTCCAGGAGCTGCTCCTACCCTGCAGCTGGTGTTCCATGACATGTGTAGTATGTGGAGGGCTCCAGCACCCTGACCTCCCTGCTGCTCAGCCACAGGTCTGGCTCAAGCCAGATACTGCACTTTGCACACTGTTATTTTCCCACCTCTTATTTATGAAGTGCAGTTAAAGATGATATTCACTCATTTTTAGTAACCTCTCAAGTGACACCCGTGGGGTATCATCCAGGGAGGGAGAGTTTTGGGCTTACATCCCCAGTGGTTTGGGGTGGGATAATGTGGAGGTCTGGCTATTTGCAGATCACACACCCTGTAGAGCCTGTTGTCATCATGAAAGCCTTTTTTTTAATCTCGGTTTGGGACCAGTTGCCAAAGAATAAGTACAACCTAAGCATAGATGCCATGCTGGAAGCCTTCCAGCTGGACATCAGGTGCCAGTCCAGAAGGACCTCTATCTTCCAAAAGTTCCTGATTGTGTCTACTGTCCCTGGTCTCATTTTTTGGGTGCCTGCTGTCCAAAACATCAGTTCTCATGTACGTGTAGGGATTACTGTCTTGACATCAGGTCATATAAAAAATAGAGAAGAAATGGGCCAGTCTGGGAGTGGTCAAATTTTCTGACATCTTCATGTGGCTGAGAGCTGCCTGCAGCTTTCCCCGTCTGTGCCTACCACCTCTTCCCCAGAGGGTATTGTCCTGGTCACTAGACTCCAGATATTTAATAGCCTGTAGACAGTGGATTAGGGTCAAAGAATATGGAAACAGGAATATTCGTAGTTTGACTACAATACTCTTATAGTGTCAATCTATAGCTCTAGAAAACAAGACCATAAAAATGTTAAATGTTAACAAGTGTTAATTTGACTTGTCTCCAAATTACCAGCAACATGATCCTGCAGGATTTCCTTTTCCCCGGGTGCATTTGTAAGTACGTATTTACATTTATTGGATAGAATTCAGTGACAAGAATGATCTGAAATGAAACTATGAAATACACTGCTTAGAACAATCAGGAGCATAAGGGAACCAGATTAAGCAGAGAACAATCTATCCAGGATGCTGTCAGGACAGGCTGCAGAAAAAAATGACAATCTATATTCATAAAAGATATTTAATAATTTTCTAAAAAATGTAAAAAATGTCAGGAAATATGAACCTTATTATTGATTAAGCATTTAAAAGGAGATTTTTCTCAATAAAAGAAACCATATTTTCTACTCACTCTTTTCCCCTTGTGTTTTCATTAAGCAATTTAATATGTCTGAATCTTACTTTATATTGTATTTCCTCTTTATTACTTTATATTACATCTCTGGGTTCATAGGTGGAATGATATAATGCCTGGCTCGAAAGAAAATATGCTTTCTGTTAAAACAGGTATAATAATTTCAGACCAACTTTACTCTTTTTATTGGGGAAAAAGTTATTAAAAAGCCCATAAGATGTGTTTATTTTCTTTTTGATCAAAGACTTTGGTACTCAGGTTTTTCTTTTTCTTATTCAGTAAGAAATACAAAGGTGCCCTGTCTTTTTTCTAAAGGCCTTGTGTTCCGCTGTTAAAGTCAATGGGAAATTTGCCTCTAACTTTGATGGTAATGCGAACAGGCCCTGTGTTTATAGCAGAGGGCAATATTCATCTTGGTGTAATGGAAAAGATAGGAAAGCATTTCAAATACCTGGCAGTCATTCTTTCTTGGTTTTTCTAACCAGCCAAAATGCATGTAGCAGTGCTTCTTCAAGGCCAGTCAAAAAAACCAAACCAACAAATCCGCATCAGTTCTGGAGAACACCAAATTTCTGAAGAAATCAAATTTTTTAAGTGTCTTTTTTCTTACCACATCTTTTTCTTGCAGAGGTACTGTTGTGGTAATGGCCATTAAAAAAAAGAAAAAAGAGTCATGTGCTCTGAGACAAATGAAATGTCTAAAGAAAAATCCCTCTTGTTTAAGAGTCTTCTCTGCTGGGTTGTTCAGTGCACAGCAGTGGCAGTGTGGGTGTTAATATGTCTTGCTTTTACCATTCTGCCACAGCGAATGTGTGTGTTTCCTCAGACATCTCTGATAGTTTGATCATCCACATTGTCAAGTCATGGAGAACAAACCTTAGAGTCAATGAAGATGAGCTTCCACTGAATTCTTTGGGACTTTGTCTGGAACAGATCACAAACAGTGATGGAAGATTTTCTTCTGGGAGATGTCCCTTCATAGGAAATGGAGTTTCTGAAGACTGGGGCTATTTCATGCTTCATATTAACTTATTTCATTGAAAGTACAATTAAAAACTAGATATTTTGATCAAAATGTTTTCCTCTAATCTATTTAAAATCAAGGTATTTTTATGTTAAAAAGCACCTGGATATCATAATAGCAGGCAGAGTCCAGCAAGAATAAAGGCAGATGTGGTGGTGCCTGGCAGTGACAAACAAGAACCCTGCAAACAGCCAGTGTGCAACTATAGAGTTCCAAGAAAAGCTGTAGCATGTAAACTAATTATCAGCCTTTTGTGGTATCTTCAGAACACCTATGGGAGGTTATAAACAGAGTTTAAGCATATGAATGAAAGGTTGTCCATACTGGTATGTGGTGAAAGAAGGCAGGTGCTGAACATTTAGCGGATAATTCAATTGCAATTTTGTTGTAGATTTCATCAGGAATCAAATTTGTGTCTTTAAAACTAAGCTTATATGATGATTGCAAAGGGTATCACCTTATAAAACAAAGCCTTTATCAAAAAATACAATGCTCTCTTAAAAATATGCATTATTAGTTTGGAAACTGGGGCAGATTCCCTCTTCCACAAATATGGTTCATGCACTGAAATAGATATTAACAAATGTAACAACATCTAGTCAAATTTGTGGGTTTTCA
The DNA here is from genome assembly GCF_003945725.1 of Corapipo altera. NCBI lineage: Eukaryota > Metazoa > Chordata > Aves > Passeriformes > Pipridae > Corapipo > Corapipo altera. Next base: position 33,641,118 of record NW_020884872.1, read on the forward strand.
TGCTAAATACATCTTTTGTGGAGCTAAGCATACTTTTTATTTCTCTAAGAGGCTGAGATGATGCAAGACATTCTGTAACTGTTTCAGCAAGGAACAGAAAAATCTGAATCTAGGCCTAATAGAAAAATGATTAAAATAGAATTATGGATTAGGACTGAAAAGGAAATTCATGCTTCTTCTGACCTCTCTTCCAGGAAGAATTCAAGAAATTTGCTTTGCAAATTTAAGCATTTGCTTATCTTTGGATGGAGGATGAAACCCACTTTGCTCAGCAAAGCAGCTAAGCCTATACTGGAGTCCTGTTAAGAATTTGTGAGGTATGATTGCTGGAATTGAATAAAACCCATGAAGCTACATATAATGTTACCCTCAATCAAACTTATAATTTAATTTAAAGTGTTTAACAAATAATACCCCCAATATTTGTATGTACTTCTGCTTGGAAGAAGTGTTTTCATTTGTTGCTCACTATCACAAACTGGAAAACTGTGAAACAGATGGTCCTTGAATTATGAAATCAGCTTTCCATAGAAAGAAGGTGAGTCCTGCAGGTGACTTGAGTTTCCCCTTGGTTTCTCCCTTAACTGTGAAATCTTGTACACGTGGTCATACCCTCCCCTGCTATTGTCATAGCTTAATTGAACTCACATCAGCTGAAGATTTATCCGTCCGTGCTTGCGGAGCGTTGCTGTGATAATTTGTAATTTAGAGAGGCTGTAGAATGCATACTGAGGCTTTTCAGAAGACAGATTTGTGATAAAATCGCTCAGGTGGCCAGGCAGTGCCCTGGCCCTTTGCCTGCCTCTCTCACAGGCAACTGCTGCAACCTTGAGCATGTGATTTAGCTCTACAAGTGTCAGCATCCCATTCTTGAGATGATAGCTGTGCCATTCTCCCTTATATTCCCAGATAAATTCATTGATGCCCACAAGATGCTCCAGTATCAGTATAGGATCTGGAGCCTCAGCAAGGGGCTGGATGTGGGTTTTGGCTGGGGCAGTCAGGTACTCTGCTGGGCAGCCTCGTGCCTGCCTGAGGATGTTGCTGTAAGATGATTTGGACTTTGGCCACCTTGCTGGGGAGAGTTTAATGGTGGGGATGTGAGAGAAAACAGTCCCTGGGCTGTTTTACTTAGGAATTGAGGCAGGACAGATTTGAAAGGTTTTCTTGGTCCAAGGAACAGTGTGAATGTGGCCAGAGGTCATTTGCATCGTAGAAAATAATTGATGTGTAAGCTAGATAAACACATTTGTTCACATTCTTGTAGCTAAGGAGCAGAATTCTTCAATTTACTACAAAATGAATCTCATGGGTACTGGGAGTTGTCCAATATTTTTGCTCCTTGCTTATTGCTGGAGGAGACAGGTTTTGTCAGCAAATGCTTGAGAAATTGCATTACTTGGGGCTGCCATTGTGCCTAGCAGCAAGGCCACATCCCACATGGTTCCCCTGGGAGCAGAGGCCTCATATTATGTCTGTCCAGGTGCCACCTGGCAGCCCATGTGGCCACTGAGTGGGATACATAGAAAGAGAATTTGGAAACTTACTGTGTGCAAATACCTCCCTGATGGCTCAGTCCCAGTAATTGATATTGCAAAACTTCTGAGAGGTCCCAGGCACAAGGACCTGCTTCTGTGTGAGCTGCTTCACCTTGCTGGTAGTGGCCAGTGCCACAGAGGGGTGGTATTTTACTGGTGGTTGAAGCTCAGTTGTAGAAACTCAACTTCCTTGAGAGGAAAGAAAAAGCATGAGCATGCAGTAGGTCATGCCAGAAACCTCCCCCGTCAGGGGAGGAATTGCATACTCCACTATACATACAATAAGCTTTCTCTTTGTTATTTTTAACAGTTCAATACAATTATTTTTGAAGGAAACACCAAGGTGCAAATATGAGCTGGAACAGTTTGAGAATGCCTACAAACACATTAGAAGAATCACTTGATTAATTAGAGGAATGGAAATAACCACACCAGCAAACCTCCTATAATCCATAGTGGGATAAAAACACATATAAACCTCTACTTCTCCAGTTACAGTAACATTACAGGACAGCCTTGTCACAGATAAACTGATAAGTAAATGACAATCCATACTGGTAAGTGAATATTCTTGACACAAGATGATTTCAACAGAATCCAAGTAAAATCCAAGAAGAGAGACAAGGAAGCTGAAGCACAGATGGCTGAGTGATGTACCCAAGGTCACTGAGGAACCATTGTCAAAACTGGAAATTTAGGGAGGCAGGTCACTTCTAATAATTTTAAACTACTAAGCCATCTCCTCACAGCCAAGAAGCTATGGATTTCCTTGAAGCTAGTTACAACGGATTTGAAGATTTTGATTTTAAAAAACGATGCCGAGACCAACTGGCTTGAGGCAATTCTTGTGTTTAATTATCAGGTTATTTAATGCTTTCTAACATCTCCTTTCTGAAGCTCATTTCAATTTTTAAGGAAGAAGTGCCTTTCTAAATAGAAAATACTGGTGTCTTATTTGGAAAATGAGGATTCAAGGTGTCTGTTTTTCTGAACAAAATATTGAGAAGTGTTTTGACATATTTGACATTTCTTCTTCCTTTTTTTTTTTCCTAAAACATTCTGTAAGAGTTGATTTGACTTGGCAAATATTCTCACTCAGAAAATCAGTTTATGTCAAATTTACTGTTCAGTGATACTATTTCCCACAGATCTATGGCTCAGTCTTATTTAGCATAGTTAACACAAGTTAACCACAAGTCAACACAAGCTAACCCTTGTGCTTTCATAAAATATGTCTGTCTTAAAGCCTTAGATCCTTGGAGCAAGAGACGCAGTTTAACAAAAGCAGAATGATTTTTTAAGTCTTAGGGAGGTAGGAACAACTTAAAAACGGGGTGTAAATACATTTGGATCTATAACTTTTAAAGACCAGAAGGCAACACCCCACGCTGTTACTATTTTAAGGTCTTTCCATTTTTAGCTAGAAAATTATTTTCTGGAAGTCATGAACAAGTTTTGTGAAGCTGGGGTTTGCCATCATACAATTGAAGGCCTGAGCTGGACTTCAAAAAAATGAGAGGCAATGCCAGACTCATCAAAAGAAAAGGAGATTTTTGCTGTTTTGGTAAACTTTGGATCAGGACCCCGAAAGTGTTTATGTGTGAGTTTATATTATGCATAACAGAGTCCTAATGAATTTCCCTGTAAGAGGTTTTTAAGTGGCTCCACAGGAATGTGAAGATCACTTCATGTGGTGCCTTTGTACCAGCAAGTATCACCCTCAAAGCCCATCATGCCCGAGGTGTTCAGTCCTGGAAGCAGTTGCCATCAGATGCACATGATGTGAGAAAGAGTGTACCTGATACAGGAAATTATTACTGACACCAGTTAACATTAGTATTTTCTGTATGTTCTTTATTGTGTCTTTTAGAAATAATTTTCATGGATGCTTTACTGCTTTATATTGTGTAACACACCTTTCCAAGAGAAACTATAAATATAAACAAACAGAAACGTGAACACTCCACCTTTTTCTTATATATGAACATTATTGTTGTTATTATTTTATGGTAGTTCCTTATAAGCTCCCCCAGGCACACTAGGCTATTAATTTTATTTCTGTAGTCCTAAGTTTTTAATTTTATGATTTTTGGCCCCTATTCAAAAAAGTAAACCTTAGTAAAGTTTCTGCAGAAACATACTGAGTGAGTTTAATTTTTAGGTGAAAGCAAAAGAGGTAGGCAAAATCTCATTGTTACAATTTTGTGTCCCTCTGGCTTATAAAAAACTTGATTGTGTGTACAAATAACCTGATCTTTTCGAGACACCATAGAAGTATAGACTAGAGCTGCCTAGATGCTGCATGTAAGGACTTGGAAAAAAAAATGGTTATACTCATCTTGCATTTGACAATGTCTGTGGCCTCTTAAACTGTGGCTTGTCAATTACATTGGATTTGTTAATGTCTGGGTCTGGGGTTAAGTAAGGTTCAATGCAATATTAATGTAAATAGCGGTTATTGTTCATTATCTATTTGTATATATTTTTCTCATTAAGTTTTGTCATCTGATCAAGGAGGACAAATGTCTGAGTATTGATCTAAGGTAGGGATCACCCAATGTAAATCACAAATATCGAATATTCAAAGTAAATGATCCAAGTAAACCACCTCCTGTTTGTCCAAGCTGCTTGTGGCAACTTACAAAGAACCAAGACATCAGTAGAAATAAGTGTTGGTTCATAACCAAGGAAATATGCTTAATGTATCAGATACTTTATTTGTAATTAAAAATAAAGAATACCTCAAGTTCAAAGGACCCATAAGGATCGTTGAGTCCAACTCCCTGCTCCTTGCAGGACTGCCTAAAATAGATCATATGATCAATTCTGTAGGAGATGTGATTTTTTGGACTATTAAAAGACGTGGCTGTGGAATGTGTTATTTGACTAGAAAGGCCTAGCTCAAATCTTCTCCATGCCTCAGAGAGACCAGAACAAGCTCTAAGCTCTGAGGTAAGAACAAATCCCTGTGAGCATACTGAACAGCAAGTTCAGCCCAAGGAAAGCTCACATCTTTCACAGTTAGGATCAAACTCCAGTTAGTAACAAACTGCTGAGATCCATCCTTTGTATATACTTAGCTAAACTCTGGAAATCTATTAGAACAAAACTTCCAAGTGGATGTAATTTCCTATCTTTCTGGTGGATCTAGGTAAAAATAGTGCTCTTTTACACAAGCCTGGCAATCCTGTCTCAGGTCCTATAGCAGACATCCAGTCTCTGGAGAGACAGCTGGAGGCTGGGCCAGATACCCTGAGGCATCTCAAGTAGCACTGTGTATTCACAGATGATGAATGGACACCTGAACTTATGCTCCTGTGAATGCTGAGTATTGAAACCACCCTGGGACGGATCTGCATCTCTGTGTGTCTCTTGTGACTAAGTCTTTGGGATGTTAATAATGGGAGCACTCACCCAGGGTGCTTATCATGAAATACAGAAACAGCATTTGCAAGAGGATCTGGAGTTCTGTCTCCCCATCCCCTGGGTGGGGAATGCCCAGAGCAGCTGCCTGCATTACCAGATGTCAGTTTTTTGGAGTTCCCCCTGCCATACTGGGAAGTGACAGAATGAGTGGAGAGTGCTTTACCACATGTATGTATGGCTGGTATTAATGTCGCCTGTAATTCTTCTTCTCCTCTGCCATTACTAATCTTCTCATAACTAAGATATTGCTGTTCAAGATCGTTCATTCTTGTCAGAGAGATTGTCTAAATGAGGATGAATCTTGATGTACTAGCACAGAGCTGTGTGCACATTAGTGTCATACCAGCCTCAGCCAGCTGAGTGCTATTTAGTCTCCCTTGGCTGGCTGTAGGCCATCACTGGTACCTAGTCAAGAGGAACTCCTGTGATGGTGAATTTCAGCAGAAGTTAGGCTGTAGGAATATGCACTGGACACAAGACTGCATTGTTTGTTCTCATATTAATTCTTTAAACTGTCAACTTTTACATTCTGTTGTCAATTTTAATAACCTTTGTAAATGATGCAAATTATAAAGTAAATTTGTACAATTAAAAGACAGAGATGTTTGTAGGTAAGGCACCAAATCAGGTTCAGTAACGTAAATTGAATTTTGAACTCTGTAATGGGTTTTCAGTGTAATTTGAGGCTTTGGTTTCACGTTTGTAAAACCGGAATACAATTGTCTTGTCCATTTTTATTGTAAGTTCTTTGAGAGTAGATCCAGCACCAGGCACATATCCAGTTTTCCTCTGAAGCTTTTTGTGGCAGTGCAAATAAATAAATCTGATTCTTCAGGAATGCCCAAAACCTCTTGAAGTAAATAATTTTTTTTTTAAGGTCAAAAACTAGAAGGAGCTCTTGAAGTAAGTTTTTTTGTTGCAACAGAAGCCTCAAATCTTCCAGACGGCACTTTTTTCTTGTCCTTCTCAGTCAGTATTGAAAACTATAGCACTATGTTCTTCAGTCATTTCTTCATTGGCCTTGTTTTCTGGGATTGGTCTTGGGGACCAGGATTTGGATGGGAGATAATATTTTCAGAGCAGCTTTCAAAATATCACAAAATATCCATGGATTTTCTGATTTTATTGCTTTTACTTCTTTGTTAGAACAAAACTCGGAGCACAAAAACCTATCTGTGACTGCAGTAGTAGGACAGAGGAACTGATACCTGTATTGGGAAGAGATGGGGCAAAGTTTCTTTCTTGCTGTTTCAGGAAAATATTTACTCTGGTTCTTAATAATTTTGTCTGCAGTCTTCCCAGTGTTCTGGTAGTTGAGAGTTAATTATATAAAGAATAATGAAAAAGTACAATGTGTAATCAATATAAGATTATAAGAGTGTACAAAATGAGCATTAAGTTGGTGCATAAGAATATAATTCCTGTGCTGCTACAGCAGTTAAAACTGAAGTTATTTAGTAGTGTCTTAAATGATAAGGTTATAGCAGAGGGGTATATGTTGCAGAGCTACCACCTTCGCTATTAAATCAAAGGGCTGAGAATGGGTAGACTCAAGCCAGGCCTTTGCTCTGTCACGAGCTGGGCAGAGAGCAGTTTGTGGAAGAGATGTTGTTGTGCACAATTGCATGCTTATGCTGAAGGGCATTTGGTTTCTGACCATCATATCTGGATAGTTGAAGCACCCTTGTGGGGTACCACAGGCTTCCCTGACATGTGTCAGTACAATACAGTAATCATCATATGTATATATAAAACTTGTGCATATTCAGCTAATATTTTTGCTGAGATTGTGCTGTCTGTGAAGTGGAGACAATCCATCCAATTATCCCACTGTGGAGAGTGTTAGGATCCTCAATTAAATGCTGTTCTCAAAGCACAGAGCAATGCTGGGCTGCCCATGCTCTGGGACTGGTCTCTCCTGCCTGCCCCTTAAGTTCTTGCAATTCATAGTCTGTCTCTATCCACCTGTTGTCTCCTGAATGGGATCTAAGAAATGCCTGTGTCTTCCTGTGCAGTGCCTAATACAGGAGTTTCTTGTTCAGGACTGTTTGCTCTTGTGGCAGTGAGTACTGGTAGCAGTAACCATATGATAATAAAGGTCTAGAAACACAGAATGAAAAGATTACTCCTCCTTTTGCCCTTATCCTCCTCCATAAAGCTCAGCTACAGCCACAGTTAGATGAATGAGTTGTCATGCCTTGGCGTTTGATTTTTTGGTCATGCTTTTCTACCTAAAAAATAAGAATTTTTTCGTTAACTAGAAGTGCTGTCAAACTTCAGAACGTGTTCTAATTCTGAATATTTTGGCCTCTTGTTTGTAATTCCCTATGTTTCAGATCTCAATTAACTGTCTTGCAGAACCAGCATTGTTAATTCGCACCAAGATATTGCTTCTCTTATTTCTTCGCTGATTTGCTAATGTAGCTTAATTTCAGTGAGGGGTATGCATATTAAATGGGCTGCTGCAATCAAAATGCTTTTTAGTTTTGAAGTTTCTTTAATGCTGTTACAAATGTGTTCTTTGTGATAACATGTATTTATACTACTGAGAATCCCTTCCTGTAGATCATTTCATTTGTGCAAATTACAAAAATATAAGTATAAATAAATTATAGAACACTGCCTTTCCTCATGAGTTGTGAAAGCCAGAAAATTTCCTTGTTACAGCCATAAAAAGAGAATTCACTGGAGAACTGGATGGCTTGGGAGATGGATAATAGATAATGGAGTACACAGGATTTCACAACCAGGACATCTGCACAAGTCCAACCCAAAGGTCTAGTCCAGCAAACATTAGTATCTTTCCCACAACAATCTACAAAAGCAAATTAGCAGAATGTGCAAGAAATGGAACATAAAATAGTTTGGAAAAACAGTGTAACCATCTGTCTTAAAAACAACAACCAAAAAAATCCCCAAAACAAACACCCAACAAAAAATGACCAATAAGAGCAACATATCTGAAAAACAGACTTATTGGTGCAGACTAGAAATTACTTTTCACTCCTGCTTTCTCTTACATAGACATGTGAGCTATGTGAGCTATGGTTACACTGGAATAGTACTGCAGGCAGAACCTGACCGTAAGAGTTATGACTCTTCTTCAAAAGGGCTGGTTAAATCTGTGGTGGTGTAAGTTCAGGAAGAGATGCTTCTTGGGTGCAAATACAGCTCCCTGAGCAGGTAGAGCTATATCCGTGGGTGAGGAATGCAGGGGATCTCTGTTGCAGGACAAGGTCACAGACACTGGACTGTGCCTCTTACCCATCCCTATCTCTGGACACCAGAATGAATTAAAGAGCAATACACAGCGTCTGTGCCCACACTCCTTGCTTTCGGTCAGCATCTGGCCCCAAAGGTCTTGTACATTTTTCCCTTCAGTGTTTGCTCAGGCTAAGTCTGCTCTTTCTTTGTCATTTTCTGTCTTCCTCTCCTCTCTTCCAGATCTCTTTCATATCTGTATTATCCTTCAGAAAAATAAAAGATAGCAGAGTATTCCAGACTTATGCTTTGGTTCGTCACATAAGAAAATTGAGAACTACTGATTTTTTCCACCTATTTTAAAGGAATTTATAAGTTTCTCACAATGATTTAAAATCCAATCTAGAATGGATTTGTATGGTGTGTCTTGTTCGGGGTTTTTTGCAAGAGGGGTGCAGGAGGGGAAAGAATTCTGTGCTTTGATATTTAAATCCATTGCTTCTCTGAGCAGACTGGTCAGTACTTTTGCCTGACAAACTGTTTAATGCCACTGTGCTCTTTCTGTCTGGCTCTGTCAATAGACTCTAACAATCCTTTAATCAACTATTTTATGGGCAGTTTTATGTTAGAATGGACTGGACACTTAGAATTGTGGCTCTTAAACAAGCCTGTGGGTTCTTAATCACACTTAAACCACTGCTCGTATTCATATAGTGACGAATTTGTCCTTTTCCCTCCATTTACTTCTGTTCACTGAACATCTGGAAATTCCTTTGGCTTTATTGCTTAATCTCTTTCCAAGTTAGTATTTGACTTTATGCATTCTTATGTCAGTGACATCCAAGTAAAATGCATTCCAATAAAAAAGAGTAAAATATCACCAACTAGTCTTAACGTGATGCGTTAGGGACTTGTATGTTTTTCTTTGCATCACGATAGAGGGCTCTGTTTTTTCTCTAACTTTTATGGTTTTTACCTTCCACTATTCAGAAAGTAGAATAAGTTTAGGTGGGCTATGCGTCTTCTGAGATAGTTTTTAGGGGCTTTTTATTTTCAGTGATAACCCTTGAAGGTGTCCCTGATCATTTGGCTGCTTTAGAAAGATGATCAAGAGAAAAGTTCTTGATAGGAATCTTCAGTCTGTAGACCGCTATGCAGTGTTTTGGAATGCAAGTTAAGTAGTTGCCACTAGATGACAGTATAATCTACTGATACGATACCTAAATCAGCATTTCAATACATTATAATATTGAACTTGTTCTTTGCACTAGCAGTTTGTTAGACTTATTTCTCTGGATCCACTCAGAGCCCACTGGAATTCAGGAAAATGTAAAATTATCTGCTTTAATTTTTTCTACCCTAAATGCTATTAGCTGGAAGGGCAAAAATATTATCCACAAGTCCTGGGCAAGTGCTAGAGGAAAAAACTTGCAAGAAATAGACTTTCCTAATTACTTAGATGTAATTAATTTCTGAATCTCTCCCTGAGCTCTTGTTAATGCTGCCTGGCATCTCTAGTAGTTATTTTCATTGTATGTTTTCCTTCTGTCTTGATGGTGCTTTTCTCAGATATCACTATCTGAAGGACAGGAAGAAGTGATGAATCAGGTCCCTTTTAACTAACTGCATTACAGATAAGCATCACGCCAAGGAAACACTGGCAAAATGATATAAAAAGAGACCGAAAGTATACTACTGTTTTAAACCTAACCTGAGTCATGAGTATGTTCTCTCTTGTGCTTATTTCATGACTCATTTTTCAAAGAATTAAAGAAGAAGTATTTAGTGTGAATGTTGGACTTCTTGGATAAACAGAAGCAATTACCTTCCTTGTATTCACCTCTCTTGTTTCTCTGCCTTGTGCTCTGCAAAAATATTGAATAACTTTAACATAAAAAAGTAGTTAATTGCAGAAGACATTTTGCACTCTTTTAATGCATATGTTTACCTTTCTCAATTGCAGCTTTGAAATTGCACTGTTTTATCCAAAACCTATTGAGAAGAGACTTAATGCACTGAGTAGACGGTTGCTTGTATGGCAGAAACAGCCTTGCTGTTACAGCTGTGGCTGGGACAGTTACCTGTCGGTTAGTTTGCCTTCTGCTACACAACTTTTGTAGAAAACATTATTTCAAAAACAAACAGACTTTTAGGATTTACTTAATTACTACACCTTTGTATGTAGCTGACAGTTTTTTCTAGACTGCTCAGCACTGTGAAAAAATGAAGTGCTCTGTTACAAGAGTCAGCTGTCACACAGGTTTTCACTGTATCGTAAAAAGCAACAAAGAATCTACCCCCCAATACTACAAAATAAACCCAAGATTTTTTTCCACTTTATAATTTCAGATTTCCACAAGAATTTACTATAAAGAGTAGTGAATAGCAGAGAAGTGTCACATGAAAATCCTCTGAGGGGTATGAAAGTTAGCAGTCTCCAGGAAAAGCTTCCATTTCCTAAAATGGTCTTTCAGAAATCTACCTTTGCCTTCCAGAGGTTGCCTTTAAAATTTGCCAAATCATGTGATATTGATAAAAGCAGCTTCCTTTAAGACGATTTTCTGAGCAAAGTACTAGCATAGCAATGACACATAACACTGACATCAGTGTCCACCACTAAATTAGTACTTGTGAGATTCAAACGTTTTAGCCTGATAGTCACATGAATTTCTTTTTCCTTGTACTATTGTCCTGGAAGAAGTCACAGCTCCGAAAATATCCATGCTACAAATGTATTTAATTAGAACTATGGGAAATAATCAATATGTGGCCGTAAAGGCAAATGGAAATAGAAAAATGAATACATTGGGCAAGACTAAGCTGTGATAAGAGTGGACCTGCTGACTCTGTTTTTATAGTCTGTTTGGTTTCTGCTGGGGACCTGTATTTGAGTGAACTGAGAGATCCTTCAAATAAATCACTTGAAATAAAAGTAATCAGAACAGGTAAGCAGTGGTGTTTCAGAATCTATGTCAGAGAAAATGCAAAGTGATTTTTTTACCTCTTGTCAACGGGAAAATGCCTTCCTGCTAATTCTGTCCTCAACAAGAAGTTGTTTATGTGGACTGCAACTGTAGCCTGTGTTCTGCTGTTTGTGCGTTGATTTTAAACCTGATTCAGCAGGAGGGATTTGGAAAACAACTTGTGGCATATCTGTATGTGCAGGTTGGGGGTGAGGGAGGAGCACTCTGTGCATTCCTATGCTTAAAATCAAGTTACTGTTACTGAAAGAACTTTGACCATGTACGAGACTCAGGGGAAGTGAAATGCAGGTCTTTGTATTTTAAAAGTTTTCTTTCAGAATGGGAAAAAAGAAGGGTCTGTGTTTCTTCTCCTTGGTCAATTTCTGGGCTTCTTGTCTTCTGCTGAGATGCCACAAGCAGTTCTATGTGCAGTGTCTGCAAGTGGCTGAAACAGGGCAGTGATAATTTTTGTTGCATCGTGTGTATTGAATCTGCCTCACTCTGGATGCCTAAACAATACTTAGAAGAACATTTTTCTTTGCAAATATTTAGCATAACATTCTGGCTTAAAACATACAGTGGCTGCGGCAAAATGAAAGCACTTTTAAGCCTGAAGGCCACACACAGCAGTGGCAGGAAGGGGTGGACCTTGGTCTCTGAAGGTCTACTTGTCGCAGTGATGGGCTTTTCTTCTGTGTGAGCTGCAGCAGAATACCATTGCTCAGGCAGAAGAAAGATATTGGCTATGCTAGAAGAGAGGTCTGAGCATGGCTTGTGCTTTCTGGAATGCCACAGTACCAAGACTTTTTTTAACTGTTAAAAAGGACTAGTATTCACTAAGAAGCAGTGGGTTTTAGGGCAAGAACTGAGACAAGACTTAGTAAATGGTTTGACATGTTTCACAATGTGTCCCCTTGTGCATTCATGGGGAGAGCGGAAGTGCTGCTATTATTTATTTTAATGAACAGTGATTTTCTTGATAGCACTCCTGTAGCTATTTCACATACCTGTCCTCAAAACTCACCTGTTATTCCTGAAGGAAAATGTGCTGAGTACAGCTACATTACAAGAAAAATGGATGACAGAAGGATGGGAATTAGGCCAGCAGAATGTTTCCCCATGTGCATTCAAGCATGTTTGTTTTCATGTGTGCATGCCACCCAGCCTATTGAAGCCATCTGCCCAGCTCTAGTGCATGTGCCTATAGAACATTTTCCTCAGCTTCATCTTTAACCTACACCATAAAATCTAAGAGAAGAAAGTAAGCTCTCGCTCCAAGTGATGTTTTTGAGGATGTTACGAGCTGGTGGAGAACACAATCACATGGCCTTGACAAGCCAGGTGTGCAGGTGGGTCAGAATTGATTAAATATCCCATAATACTGATGTCACATCCCATTTTCTTGGTGAATTCAGAATGAAACTTGCATATCTCGGAAGTGCACATGAGCCAGACCGTGTAGAAAAGGTTTGCTTTAATGATAAACTGTACCGTATGTTGTTGCCTGTAATGATGCTATGGGTCTGAATTTCACTGCCTCTGGACTGAGACGACAAGGCAAAAGTAATTCTTGAAACAAACAAACAAAAATCAGACAAAGGAAGAAGATGTCATCAAAGTCTCCTGTTGGTAGGGATTCCCTTGAAATCCTGCCACTGTGGATAGCATATGTTACCTGAAAATCTGGCTTTTCTGTGCTGTGTACATGGTACATGTCTTTACATTTAGGTAGGGAGGCAGAGCACAGATTTTCCTGATCCAGAAACATTTTCTACTTCTGTTTTACCTTCACTTGCCTTACAATGACGGGGAGCTGAGGAAACACTCCACTATTTCCAGGTGTCCATCTTGTTAACCTGGAACTTATTCTTCCAACTAGTTGAACCAAAATACATGTTACCACCCAGAAGAAAACATAACACCTTTCAAAGCCTATTAAGTATGGACTGAAATGCTGTCTACTTTTAAATGGGTGGGTAGCACATCTTTACCTGCTCCTTGTTGCAGAGACTGGAGACTCTTTTACACGTTCCTCATTTTGAAGGTAAAGAACAGAGGTGCCAAACTGCACTTACTTTTACTGTATTGCTCTAAGACTTCTGTGCTGAGGGTCCAAGCCCTACTGGATCAACTGAATGCACGTAGGCTGTAAACCTTGGAATCAAAAGCCATACACAACCTCATGGGAAAGGTACAAGATCTTCCTGTTTCTGACATCAGATGACAAGAAAGGCAGAAGTTACAGCACTGTAGAATGAATGAAAAGCCACAAGGCGTTATTACTGGTCAATGTAATAGGAGCAACTGAGGGTGGCAGAGACTGGTGTGGGAAGTAAGAATTTCCTTAGTTTCAGATTATAAAAACCCCATAAAACAGCACTGTTTTTTAAGTAATGCTGCACTGCATTAATGTCTTCCCATTTATAGCCTCTGTCTCAACTAAGTCTTGTAACCAAGTCCCCACTTTCCCCCCCAAAATATTCCCTAGAGAATTGTCCAATTCTGCTTTAAATAACTCAAGCAACAGTGCTTCCATCATTTACCTTTGGAGATGATTACTTGGTCTAATAGTAATAATTGTGAGAATTCTGTAGGATTTGTTTCATGATGATGTTTGCAGACTGAATTCTGCAATTCTGTTTGTAAGGGGTTGGCCACAGATTAAAGCATTCAGTGTTTTACTGAGATTTGAATGCACCAATTCATGTGCCTCACAGCTTATTTCTAATGGGAGTTTAGGTACTTAAATAGCCTTAATAGCCTGTCCCTAACTGAATATTCACGACTAGCAAGCCCTTCCTCTACTAGCCTGCCCTGTACTGTGTGGGATTGCCCTACTTGCCCAACAGCCTCAGTCTTTTTTTTTTTTTTTTTTAGATGACTGGCAGCATGCATTATACTTATTATTTATGTCCTGAGGGACTCTGACTCTAATGTACTCTGAGGTAAAGAGTGTATAAGAAGTGTTTTTTTTTTTTTTTTTTTTTTTTTTTGTGTAACTCTGTTTCTTTCTTTGAGGTTGTATGAGCAGGAGTCAGACTCATATTGAGTATTATGGTGGTAAACACTAATGGCTGGGCCTCCTAATCAGATATTGTGTTCTTCAGAAGAGGTGCTAAATGGACATCTTTTTTCTTTGTAGTAATGGTGGTTGTTTCAACCAGTGATTCCAGCTTTTTGGACAATGGTCCACTGTCAATCCTAAAATAGCACCCAGACCACCTGCATACCTTGCAGGTAAGTGTCTGTACACAGGCTTTTCATTGAAAACACCAACGTGCTGATACAATCCAATCAGCAGGCAAAATATCAGCAACCATAGTCTCTTTTCTCCATCTGCAGCTAAGGAACAAAAGAGCCAGAATTACAGTCAGAATTTTTCTGGTTTACAACCAAAAGAGTTTAAGATGTCTCTTTTACTAAGGCCAAAATTCACTTTCAGTCAAATAGGATTTCCTTTCATCCCAATGAGTAAGATTTGGGATCCTCAGAAGAATGAAGCTCTGTAATCGATTCTAGGAAAAGGCTTACTTAGGTAGCAAGGGTAGCACAAGTTGCCTGTAACTCAACAGGATGGTTCCCTCCCATTGAAGCTGCAGTTCTTTGAGTTTCATGACAGAGTTCATGAAAAAGTAGAGACTTCTAATTGAGCCCAAACTGAGAAACAGATGAGTTCTGGCCAAGGGCCAGGGTTTTCAGAATTGTTGATCAAAGATAAGTTTTATCACAGTTGGTCTTTAAAAAATACTGACATATCAGACAAAAAATGAGCTAAAACAGATGGAATTTGAGCCCTTACAATTTAAGCTGAGCTGGCTTTTTCTTTCTTCTTCCCATTTTTTTTCTTTTTGCCCTGTGATCAAAAACATAAAAAGATGGAGGTAATACAGGTGTAAAATTTATTATAACTACCAAACTCTTGAGGGTCTTTAGAGAGCAAAGTACATACAAAACCTGCATTTGACCTTAATTGTTACTCATTCCTGTAGTGGTCGGGAATGATTAAGTAATTTTTAGTGTAGTGGAAGCTGGGTTCATGCTCCAATTCTCTTAAACCTCTTTAAAAGACAAACTGCTATAATTACTATAATAAATGTAGTAACCTATAGAAAAGTGCAACACACAGTCAAACACACTACTCACAAAACCACCCAAGTTCTGCTCTGGGCATGTATTTGGGATTGTCACTAGCTTAAGCATTGTAACGAGCAGCTATCAGGAGAGCAGAAAGAATATGTGGGAAAATTTAGACATTGCTGTTAACTACATCAGGCTTTTGGCCCAGTCAATTTTTGGCATTTCTTTTTCCATTCATATTGAATTGTAGAGTCACAGATTAGAACCATGAACAGATTTAGGTCAGAAGGGACCTCTGGGGGTCCCAACTCCCTGCTCCAAGCAGACCTAACTTCCAAGTGAGATCAGGCTTCTCAGGGCCTTTCCAGTTACATTTTGAATGTCTTCAAGGACAGACAGATCACACAGTCTTTCTGTGTAGCCACATTCATAACCACTCTCACTGTGGAATATATTCCAACTATGTGCAATCAGAATTTTTGCAATCCTACTTATCACTTTCTCCTTAAATCCCTCTCTCATTTTTTGAAAAATGTAGTCAACTTCAACCTTCTCAAGATACTATTCTTTTTATAAGAGGGATGTTAATCCAACAAGGAGAGAAGCAGAATGCCAACTGACATATATAACCACTCACACAATCTGGGGTTTGAATTCTAAATGGCAAAAGCCCTGTGGAACACTCATTATGAATACTGCTGGAAAATACTTAAATCCAAATATATTAATAAAAGCAATCAGTAAAACAATTACAAAGAACATACAAGCTTAGAAAAAAAAAAATCTTACTCCATGGGTGGGGAATTTGTGAAGGAGAAAAGAAAAGGCCCCAGCAGAGGAGTCCATTGTTTGCAGCCTGTTCGGATTAGGAATGAGCACATTGCAGTCAGTGGGAGCCACATACAGGTTTTAGAAGGAATAGATTTGACTCTGGAAAAAAGACTTTATACTGAAAATTTTGGATTTTTTATTTTTATTTGGGTATTTATTCGTGATTAAACTTTAAATCTTCAAAGAATCAACTCTTTCTTTAGTCTTTTATTTCTGCAGTAGCTGTGCTAGGCTACATTCCTTTTTTCTATGGCACTTTCAGAAATATGTCGCTTGCACTGGCACTAGGAAAAGAAGGAGGTTCTGGCAAATTAAGTGGCAAATTAAGAGGTGGCATCTTGCAAGAGGAATTGTAGGACAAAGTGATCTGTTAGATGGTTGACCGCAGAATAAAAGTTACGTAAGTGACATAGTGAAAAAAAATCAATGGATTCACTGCCAAAACCAAGAGAGATGAGAGTGTGAAATTTTATTCATTTCTGTTTCACCTGGTAGAAAAAAAAATATCCTTTTTCAGTGAAACATGATAAACAAAATGAATTTGAAAAGTATGGTAAAATACACAGGCCTGACTAGCATTATAGTTTAAATCACCTCTTTTTTTCCATTGTAACTTAACTCAAATTCTGATGTGCTTTTTTCAAAATTCATTATGTCAACATAAGTAGATGCAGCTTATCATCGCTTGGATGGTTGTTATTTTTTAGCTGTTTAATTCATTGACTCACATCCGGCAATAATTCATGCAAAATGGGCTCTGAACTGCTTTGCAATATGCAGATTTGTGTGCAAATGAGCGTTACCTATGGTGTTCACACTGAAGCGTTTTTCTTTGATGTACATTTCTGACATTCTGAGATTGTAAAGAAGAAAATAACTT
Organism: Corapipo altera; assembly: GCF_003945725.1. Classification (NCBI taxonomy): domain Eukaryota; kingdom Metazoa; phylum Chordata; class Aves; order Passeriformes; family Pipridae; genus Corapipo; species Corapipo altera. Next base: position 33,658,034 of record NW_020884872.1, read on the forward strand.
TAAAAATTTTAAGAAACCTTAATTGAAGTTAACATAAAAGAAGATACATGGTGTTAATTGGTCTGTTTCAGGCATAATTTGTGCCTTTGAGACCATGTCCCTTACCCCCCGCCAAAGTGTCAAGACTCACATCTTTAATTCAACAATCTTTGTATTAATTACCTCTGGATAAGGTAAGCTTTGATTGGGAGTCCTTTATTGTAAAATTACAGTACATTGCCTGCTTTAAGATAAATAAATTAGGGTTGAACTTGAAAAAAATCTCCATCCAACTGTGAATGGGAAAGTGCATTTGAGTATCAAATGCTAGATGAAAGAACAGTTTTTATCAGATGGCCTTACTAGGGGAAAATGTTTTCTTTTCATTCCTTTTTTTTTCATTGTTTTTGCACACTGAAAAATTAGGTCTTCATCAAGAGATGGACACTCAGTTTCTAGAGTTGCCAATACTTCCCTCCCAAAAGATCCCTTTCTGCCTCATGGGATCTCAGCATTCTCCTCCATAAATAATTCCCCAGTATAATTTGTCACAAAGTAATCAGTAACTTACGGATGGCTTTCCCTCCCGGCCCTCATTCCCACTCCTTAGTTACATGTAGTTGATTGCCCATTAAGATCAAACTTGATTTTGTTTTCTGGGATGGAAGGACTGCAGAAGGTTTTGTATGATCTCCATGTCACCTGGATGTGTTTGTTGGAAGTTCTGAGTGGGACAAAAGCAGCCACATGGACAGGAAAGCTGCAAGAGATAGAGGCAAAATAAAGACAGCTTGTCTACTCATCCCAGAGGAAAACTAACCGTTCCTGGCCTTGCTGTAATGGAACTGCAGAGCAAAATTTGGATGCTGGGCTTGGGTGCTCTGCAGATGGTATGCTTTTTGTATGGATTATGCTGACCGCAGTATGATGCCTACACATATGCTTCCAATGCAACTAAGTGGTTTGAACAGCTATTGGAGAATGCTGACAGAGCTTTAAAGCCTGTAGGCTCAGTTCTGACCTCAGAGATGCTGGTGTGACTCCTTTGATTCTGCAGGATGTGCTGTGTGCCTTGTGTACCTTTCAAGGTTGACGCACATTGCTCCATGAGAGCTCATCTGAGGCAAGCAAAGACTGCTAGCGAAAAACTAGGTGTACCTGCTCAAAGGTGTTAAGGACACTTATACTAAAGTTTCAGAGCTGACACCTGAGTGATTCCAGCTCTACTGTCTACTCTTCTAAAGATTTTCAGCATATACAAAAGACCTGAAGACCTGAAGATATAAGTCTAGTTTTTAGCATAATTCTGAGCCTTGTCTTTCTCTCCCCTGCTGGGACAGCTTGGTCAGTGCAGACCTCCCACATTTGCCCAGTTAGCACAGAAGGTGTGCCAGTGATAAAGGGGTGCTGGAGGCTTCAGTTTTTCCACTGAGCTATCAACTGCCTCAGTAAGTCAGGTTTTCCTCTGTCTTTGCAGTGGTGGACGTGTATAGTAACTACAGCTTTGGCTCTTTATTTGCATTGAAATCAGCTGAAATGAAAGACAAGCGGCAGGAAAAAGGCCAGAAGACCTTTTATTTTATTAGAAACCCTAGAAATACTGGCACAGCAAGACACAGAGCACCTATTCAACCCTTCCCTACTCTGGGTGGGAAATGGTACCAACAACATCAGAAAACCACTGTGGCATCTTGACCCAGGAACTGGTTGTATACTACTCTTTCTCATTGTACTAGACCGCTGTGATTTTTGTCCCGCTACATTTTCCCACCTCCTAGAGGCTAACTTGTCAAGAAGCCTTTTGTCTGGCACAGTATTTTCAAATCCAAACTCTGATAATTATCTATGGTTCTGCTGCTGACTTGAAAGGCCATTGCTAGGCATTGAATCCACATTCCCTTCAGTACTAAAATTAAGAGTAAGAAGCAGAGGCATTTCTGTGACTGCTTCTCTCTCCAGCACTTGACACCAAATGCACATGTAAGGCTGACCATCAAAGATAAAAGAGTTCAATAGAAAAGAGGAGACACATACTTGGATCTTGGTGAAATACAGTACAAATCAGTAGAAAGTGCAACACAAAGGCTTTGCATGGCAGACTGCTAATCAGAAGAGGTGAGTATTTTAGCATATTTAAATGAGGACAGGGCATCCACTAATCAAATAACAGATTCCAGAGGTACTGAAAGAGCAAGGGAAAGAATGCTGCTTAAAACTTTTCAGCATGGATGGAGAATTTTTAAATATGATGATCTAGGTTTATAGGGAAATAATGAGGTAAGTAACAAATATGTCAAAACCAAACTATCAAATACTGTAATTATGCTGGATACAGATTAGTTGCTGAAAAAGTTTCCTATTACTGCACTACAGCTGTCAGAAAAGTGTAGTCAAATAATGGATTTTCTTTTGATTTGCTTTATTTAGCAGAAGGTAATATATGTTAAATTTCTCACAGCTTTCATGGGATGAATAAAAATTGCATCATGAGCCTGCTAGGATTCTTCAATATAAGTTGATATGAAATACACAGAAGTGATAAAAAATAATTTTTTACATGCAAGATTTTAAAAGTTTTCACATCATCTAAGTAGATTGTTTTGAAAATACTACCTTTATATAGTTCTTTTACAGTCTTCCATATTTCTTCTACTGTTTTTCAAATCAAGCCAAGGTTGCTGTCACATTCATTGACATTTCTCCTCCACAGCAGCAATATTTTTTGTTAATCAACGAGGAAAGAGAATTAGTTTTACATCAACATTTAAAAGGGATATTTTCTTAAAACCTCCCAGGGAAAAAATCACCTTTTACTGAAAATTATACAAAATGTACATGCTTCCTAGGCCAATAGATCATTGCCATATGAGTATAACAAAGGTTATTTAGCAGTCATGGGTTTTCTCTGGGAATATTGCCTTCACAGAAGCAGTTCTCTAAGGACATGAGCTTATTTTAAGCTGATATTCATTAGAAAGCTGCTAAGCCACTAGAGAAATTCTGGATACAAAGTAGGATATCTGACTTATATTTTCTTTTGCAAGTAATAAGGGATAATATCTGTAATCATGGTCAGAATCTTTGATTTATTGCCATAATAGGTTATATTGTGTCACATGATATTCTGAGCTTTCTATCTCTATTTCTTTAAAGGAGTAGTTTTAATGGATTTTAAGCACATGAGAACCTCAGATGTACAGCTTCAAGACCGATGTCTTCTTCCATTTATGACAATAATGTCTCCTTCTGGATATGGCCTGGATTTGCTGTAGTTGCACGTCAAGGGCTTGAATTATCTCCTTTAAAGATGGAATTTATATTTTCATTGTCTTCAGCAGAAACTGGATGAAGGCTGTGTACCTCACCAAATTAAGAGGGGGTTAGGTATGATCTTTTGAAGGTATGATCTTTTGAAGGTATGAGGGAGTTATGAGTTTAATGTGTTATTGGGTCTTTTGATGAAATATATATCTTCCTCAAGGTACAAACAGTTGAAGAAAAAATTGAGCATTGCACAGAAGAAAGAGACGACTGCATGTATTAAACAGTGAGACTCTTCATGCTAAATACTGGATAAAGGTGATGATTTAATCGGATTGAATATTTGAGTTCAGAAAAGAAACAGAGAAAGAATCATGAAGATCTTTGTCAAAAGTAAAAAGAAATTATTCGAAAATTGGTAAATGGTTATTTTATTAAAAAATAAAGAATCTAGAATGAAGAGTGCTTGCATATACACATTAATCTCATCTATGATAAAAGTGGTACAATCACATCTGAAAGGAGACTTGGGAAATATATCTTTTCCACTCTATAAAAGAAAGCTTTTGGCTTATCACTTTTGACAGTGTGGATACAGTGGGAAAAGAGCAGAATGGTATCTGCAGGGACAACACAGTACAGTCAGGGATTGACTAAAAAGTAAATTCTGCTCTTTCTCCATTATGTTTTGGGTAGCAGGATTTCAGTGCATGTTCCCTGACTCCATGGTACTTTCAGGCATGCAGAAAGGCTAGTAGTGGCAAAACAAAGGGAGGTGTTATATGGAAGCTAAGTGCCAGAGCTCTGGAGATTTCTGCTCTTATACACAGACTGGCAGCGCTTCTGGATAGAAATAAAAACCAATAGTACCAAGCTATGATTGAATAAAGAAGCAGGGGAACACTGAACCTTAGTGAGCATGTCTTTAATGACACACTTAAAAACTCCCTAATCTCTTTGTAACTAAATTAGACTGCAGCGCTGTAGGACCTGGTCTATGTTGCAGTAAAGTCAGTGGAAAAGCTTACTTAGGCAAGCATCTGTATGTAACAATAGTCTTCAAGCAGTCACCAAGATAAGCAAATACTCCTACCATTCACTGAATCTGCAGAATTCATTGAATATTTTCAGCATTGATTATCAAGTCCAGATCTTTTTCATTGCTATTTACAACAAAGTGTAAAAGATGAGTGATTCATTCTCATGACACACTTATTTTGCTCCACCTCCAGACTAGAAACTTCAGTGATTTCAATATGTTATTTAAGCACCTGCTCAGTGAGCCCTGAATGATGCAATACAAGGATACCATCAAGATGTATCTTAAAACACCATTTGCTTCCCCTTACAGTGTTCTCATTTCTTTATGAAATATTTAAGGGGTGCATGTTGTTCTGACAGCATATTAAAGCAACGTCCTTTTTGATGATGTAATAACTGTTAACAGCTTAACGCTCCCATAACCAGATAGTAATGGGAAGGGTATGTTGGATTCTACTAGTTTTGAAGTGATGTCAGCCAGAGATTTGTAGGATCATAATTTTCCTTAGCTTTTTAAAATATCTACATCTGGCATACTTTATATTTTATTCTACTCTGCTTTGGATTGTAGCTTTACTGTGACTTGCACTGCAAGATCTACGCTTTTTCACCTTGACTTGACCTTTGGCTTGATAACCTTGGACTAGTCAAGAATTCAAGTTGCAAGCACAAGACCTGTTGTCATCCTTTATTAAAATTTGAATCCCCTAAGTTCATCTTGACTAATACTGTGCAAAATCCTGCTTGCTGACCATCTGATTTGTTTCCATTGCTTGAACATGGAATGTTTTTATGCTTACCACATATTTTAAAGGTTGTCAATGATGTGTTGAGCCAACTTGCAACCTGATTCTGTAAAGTTTTAATGCTTAAGTCCCAATCTGGAATTGATGTATTGTGTGGTTAAAATTGCTTAACTCGTTCATCCCTCAGAAATTCCACCATATTTAAAAAATCCATAATAATATCTGGTACTACAGAGAAGTGTGGAGCTTTGTTAACATGTGTGAAGCACTTTGAGGAACGTGACATGGGAAACAGGCTCAGAAGGGGTTAATACACTACATATTTCCAGTGTTGTTTGTTTTGACTTTGAAGGCTGAAGCTAAGTTTCACTTAGGCTTAAAAGATGCTGTATTTTGAAACATTCAAGCATTTCAGGTACTTATCAGACTGCTCAAATTCTGAGGAACAAGATGTGTAGTAAGGGATAGATTATTAATCATTCAGAGAAGCTTTCTTTTAGGAATGATTCAACAGCTATTCTAAGTTTCCTCGAAACCTGGAATCCTTTACAAAAATACACAAAAAATTTTACCACATGTAAAAAGGAAGACCTCAGAAATGGCAGAGGAGCTTTTGAAAGAGGTCAGTGTTTAAAAGCCTCTCAAATTTAGCATGTTCTCCACAGGACAAGCTAGAAGTTTTGTCTTCTGGTATAATAAAGAACTACCAGGTGGGATGGGAATCTTTTTGGCAAAGCTTATCGCTGAATGTGCAGATCTGTTTCTGCTCATATGTGACTCTTGCACTGTTGATATCAAAGTATTCAAGGCATTGAACTCAACCCTTTTCATCTCCAGACCTGCATAGTATATTCTTAAAGGAACTTAATGGTACAGGTAGTACCAAAGTTGCTGTAACACTTTGTGTTTCTGTGACTTAATGAACTCCAAAGCACTATATAAAATTCACAAACACCTCTTAAAAAAAACCCCTGAAGTAAAGTGTATACACAGTTCAGGAATATTTCTAATGTTAAAGCAATTATAAAAAGAAATAATTGATGTGTTGTGGTACCTGTGTGGATGTAAGGTTATAAGTCAGTTAAAGTTTGTAAGGGGAACTAATATCTTTGACTAGATGAGCTCATATGATATGAAAATTTCTCGGAGTCCTTTACAGCTGCAAAGTGAGTGGGAAAACTATGCAAATGTTGCATCATCATGTGACTTTGAGTATGTCTGTGCTGCAGCGGCCTTGACTGTTTGAGAGCTGTGTCCTTGTCTGTCCTCTAGTGAATCTGCACCTGTCTCTTGTGACTAGTAGGTTGAATGAAATTGTCCTCAAAGTTGACTTTTGCTGCTGCAGTCTTTGCAAGTGAACCTGCCCCCCTGCCTCTGCTAGAAGAAATGGGCAGCTGATAAGATTTAGGGCCAATGTTGTCTAGAATTTCATATATCAAAAGATTCAACCCCGTGTCCTTAAAGTCTACCTGGGCACCAAACAGCTGTAAGGAAAAATTATCAGGCTGTAGGACTATATGCATGATGAATGAATGACCTTGGTTGGTAGGACCACTTTCTTTCAGATACACTTGCTGGCTCCACCGAAGTCAGCAGGTGTTTAAATGATTTTACTAGGTGGTATGTCTCACCGATTGCTAGTGAAAATAGTTCGAAAAATATTAATGAATGCTTACAATGTTTTATGGTTGAACTAAGAGACTTCACAGAGCATGTACATCCTTCGTTTAACTGAAATCTGGTCTGTTAGCACTGAGAATTTCATATATCAGCTACAGGAATATCATATGAGAAAAACATGGAAAAAAGGAATACATTGATGAAGATGACCAAAAATGTTAATGTACTAAATTCTGTAAAACATGATCGAGAAAATCCAGTTCTAGCTTAACAGCTTGATTGCTGTTCTGATGGACAAATGAGGAGGAGCAGTTCTACAGCCAAAGCAGGCAGACACTGCAGTTGTTTGTTTCAGCTTGTAGTAGCTAATTAAAGATCCTGTGGATCGTTTCCAGAAATAATGCAGTCAGATCCTGGCACCTGTAGTTAAACTGATTTCTTAATTTTGCACAATAGAAAATGAGGAAAAAAAAAATCGTATTTCTCTTAGAGGACAAGGAATATAGTTTTTTATATATTGACTGGGCGGTAGCAAAACAACTCTGTTGCTCTGTTGCTCATCTGTTTTCAGACTGAAGGCCAAGTGTGTTGAGGTCTTTCAGGTGGCAGATGCATGTTTTTCTAAATAGTATAGCTGACAAATACACCTCTGTTTCTGCTGACTGTTATGGGTTCATTGTGATGTCCTGTTTAGCTCAAGCTCAGTTAACAAGATATGAACACAGCAGGTGTAAGAGAAGGTTGGTGAGGAGATGCAGAAGTGCAGAAGTGCAGAAGTGCAGAAGTACAGAAGTAAGAACTAGATGTTAAACAGGTCGTCCATGGGATGGTTCTTTATTGTTTGATGCATTTCTATGGGTTATGTGGTAGGCTCCGATTCTGTAGAATTTAGGCTTTTATTTAAAGGGGAAAAACTTGGAATATTTCTGTTCTAGCCAAAAGGATAGAAACTTTAATTGTTAGCAAGTGTAGCCATCACTCTTGCTGAGTGAACACACCAGCTAAAACAATGCCTCAAAACACAAAAATCTCTCCATCCCAACTCACCAAACAGTGAACTCTGAAGTCAGAGGAAGCATGAATTACGAGGAACCACTAGTTACTGTGGTACCTCTGCATACAGCAGGGGCAAATGGAGTGGAAAAAGGCCAGGAAGGAGGATTAGAGACAGAAAATACCTTTGGAGAATAACTGAATACCAAAAATTTACAAAGAACAACATATCTGAATGGACAGAGTGCTAAATAACAGCTAAACTTGTAGCTGGGTACAGGATGGCTGGTAGTGCTCACAACAGATCCTTGTGTTCCTTAGTGTTCATGACCCTACAGGGCCCAGCATGCTTGTCATGTCTGTCAGTTCTCTTCCTTACATTGGGTAATCATGTGCTATGTTATCATCTCTTGACAGGTAAAAGTTGAACCCTCAATAATCTTATAAGGAGAGGTAGGAGCATGCAGTCAAGTGAAGAAATAAACTTTTTGTGTGCTTTCTCTTTTCTTTCTGTCCTCATAGAAATTGGTGGGAATGGTTAACTTTTCCTCCCTGAAACTCCTTTCTATGTTTATGGACATGCAGACCAGCACAGAAGCTACCACTAACACTTGGAAAATTCAGGGCTTGTTAAACAGCTTGAGTGAGCTATGATCAGCAATAATCTGGTATCTGAGTGTTCTCAGGGGTAGCCAGCTGGGCCGGTCACAGTGTACTGTGCTCAAAGATGAGTGCAAATCTTTTAGCAGGCATGTAATATTATCTGCACAATTGTTACAGATGAAGATCTGTCTTTCTAAAATTCCTTTGCCTTAGGTTACGTTTTCACAGAATCATAGAATAGTTCAAGTTGGAGGACACCTTTTAAAGGTCATCTAGTCCAAACTCCCCTGCAATGAACAAGGACATCAACTAGATCAGGTTGCTCAGAGCCTCATCCAACCTGGCATCCACCACCTCTCTGGGCAACCTCTTCCAGTGTTTTACCTCTCTCATTATAAAAAACTTCTTTTTAATATTTTATTCAAATCGACCCTCCTTCAGTTTAAAACCTGTATCCCTTTTCCTATTGTAGCAGGCCCTGTTAAAAAGTTTGTCCCTCTTTTTCTTATAGGCCCCTTTCAAAGGCTGCAATAGGGTCTTCCCAGAACCTTCTCTTCTCCAGACAGAACAATCCCAATTCTTTCAGCCTTCAGGGAGAGAGTTTTGCCCATCTTAAAGGAGAACTAAGAGCAGAAAAGCAAACTCAGCTACCAAGTTGATGCAAATGACCGTATGTGCCTGCTAAAGTAAATCAGAACTGAACTGAGTCTGAGCTGGCCTGTATGGGGGGAAGGTGGACAGAAGCTGGATGTCAGGTACAAGGGAGTAAGGGAGGAAATGGATGCAAACAGGGTGGCATGTGGCATATGGTTCCTTTTGCTTTCAGACTAGTAAAAGTTTCTTAGTGGATATGAAGTCCTGTGTCTGGTTGTGTAAAGCCCATTAGCATATGTCTCTGCAGTGGGTTTCTGTGGCAGAGTTCCAGTAATTACTGTTCATTAGTATTCATTAGTACCAGGTCTTGCCTGATCTTGAGTTCATGTTGAATCAGCACTGCTGTAACATTTTTGATATGGGCTGGATGTAGAGGTCAGCATGGAGGCATTAATTAGGCCTGGTAGTCAGAAGTTATTTTCATGGCTCTTCGGATAGGGTTTGCTTCAGATGCACCATGGCTTTTCCTTCTGAAGTGGAAAGCATACATGTAAAGTGGAGAAGCAGTGAGCCTGACACTCACAGACTTGTGAATATAAAAACATGAATTTAAAGATAAAGCCCTAAACTTGCTCTCTAGAGTGACCTGTTAAAAAATCTGCAGGGTTTCCAGTGACTTTTCTTTACTGTTGTTGCCACTTAGGAATGTTGACACTGAAAAGAATGTAAAAGTGCAAAATATGGGTGATGGATTATAATGTGATTTGTGTTTCTGAATGTTCATTCCTCCTTTGATCAGCTAGTGCTGATAATAATGTAACCACGAACTTTTAGGGTATACCCTCTGACCTCTACAACAAGAAAATCATTGAACAACAAACCTACTTGTCTCTTATTAAAAACAAAAAGGGGAAAAAAGTCATGTTAGAATAGTTACTACATTAAACAGACAAGTTCAAGGTCCTCTTGGAACCCAGAGGTACTTTTGAGAGGCTACAAGAACTTTTCTGTGAGGAAGGGTTGAGTAAATCTGAACATAGTTTGGTATTTATTTTCTTGGACAGCTAAAGAAAGTGAAATTATTCCAATTTCTAATTTTTTAAGTGAAAAGTGTATTTTCTCTAGATATCTTAAACTGTATGTTTATCTAAAAGCGTATCTCTATGTACCTTTTCTGTACTTCAACAGTCTGGGAAATCATGATTGTCAACACTCACATTCTTAATTTTAGTAATAACCAGTCTCAGTAGAATGTTACTCACCTAAGAAAGAGGAGGTATACAAAGATTCATCCACTGAAGCATACAGATAAAGTAATTTCTTTGTCATAGCCAATGCCTCCTCTAGCTGAATTTAAACCTGCACTGCAGAAATACAATTGGTGAGATCACAGTTATTTAAATTTCAGTAACACAGAACATTGCTATTACTTAGGGATTACCCCAAAGAAATATGGCTGAAGAATGGCAGAAAAAACTTTTTTCAGACTTTTTTTGTCTTCAATAATGAATAAAATATTTAAGAGGGAACAGGCAAATTTCTCCTAGTAAAGGAGATGCAGAAGTTGGGACTGCTTTTCTCATAAGCCTTTTCTTTCTACATAACAACACTAATAGAGTTGTAGATCTAGTTACACTTCAAAGTAAAAAGCACAAGGTCCTCTCCTGCTTGAAATAATCAAAAGATTCCAGATGATGACAAGAAGACTAGACAGCCTCTAACACTTCCTGGCTTCCTTTAACTCAGGTTCTTTTTGGCATTCCTCTGCTCTTTTTCCATTTTATGGATCTTGGGTAAACTATTCAAAAGTGTGCAGTGAGGTTTTCTTGACACAGACTGTAGTTAGACTGTGGAACTCCTGATGTGGATGCTTAAATTTGAATAGTGACACAGCAAATGGACATATTCATGGCAGAAATGTCAATTGATGTCTATCAAATGCAGACACAATCTTTGGCTTAGGAAGTTGTTCAATGACAAATTACTGGGGGTTGTGAGCAGTTTGGTGGGAGTATCATTACTTGGCTTGTTTCTGCACTCTTTGGCTGGTCACAGATGGAGAGAGGATACAAATGGACCTCTGATCTCACCCAACATGGTGGACAGACTTATGTTCTTGAAATTGGTCTCCACAGAGATATCATGTTGAGATCTTGATGGCCAAGCATTTCTGCATCATTTTCAAATTAAAAGAGGATGAAACAGATGCTATTACACAGAAGGGCCTTTGTTTTAAATGAAAACAAGACAAAAGATATAATTAAGAATGTGCAAAAGTAACACCTCATGCAATAAAGTTACCTCTGTCAGTAGTATGGACTACAGGGAAAGTCACTCCCTGTACCTGAAGCCTTTTGAAATGTTGCATGATGTAATGTCATAAATATCAGAAATAAAGGTGAATGATTTTATAGCTTCAAGAGGTCCAAATACCTCCATGAACCTAAGCAGACCATAGGTGTGTTTGGTGAAGGAGCTGGAGAGATTTGCAACCAGCACTGAAGAGGGGAATGAAAAAACTAGTATCACATCCTGTTCAGGCTGGTTCCCCAGCCTAAAAATCTGGCACCCGCTGGGGTGACCTTTGGCACCAGCTGGTTTATAGCTCAGGCTCACACATCTGTCTCCAGAGCTGAACACCTCTTGGGCCTCACCTTGCCCTCCACCAGAAAGCGCACACACTCTGGATCCCAGCTGAACTGGATACTTTTCACTTCCAGATGATTTAAAAGGAGGCACAATCCTCTTTTAGGGCTTCTATGGGTGAGATTCTTTCACAGTTATGCTAGTGCTCTTTGCAGATTAATGATGTAAACTTGTTTGAGACACATTATGGAATACATAGATTAATGATCTCCCAACACAGTATGATTCACAGGTACCTTTACTTAAGTGTCATATGCAAACTGGCCTCAAAATAGTTATGCTTTGAACTAGAACATTTAAAGTCAAGAAAGTCTGAACTGCACAGGCAATTTTGTAGGATGTTTTGCTAGAAATTATCTGATTACGAGGCAATATGGCTGTTGCAAATCCAATCCTTTCCTCCCACAGGAAAAGTAAAATACAGACTCCACTAAATATGAAGCAGCAAGCTTTTCTCCCAATAAAAAATTAGAATTCTCTTTATCTAAAGGTAAGGAACAAATTAAGTTCAGTGATGGTACATTCCACACAGAGGGCTCTTTTACTTTCTTGTCATGCTTAGTGTCTTGTTTTAGGATCCCTCTGATGTGGTACTCCTGCTGCAAGAGAATTGTTTCTAGTTCAGGGAAAGAATGACGAGTCTTTAATAAACAAACCTGAGAACTAATACAAATCCATGTTGACAAATGCTTGTCAAGAAGAAAACCAAAGAAACAAAATCAATACATGGTCTTGCATTAAATCACATTGTTTGCAGATAGATATCTTGGAACGTCTTCTTTTTATTTTTTTTTGTTTGTTTGTTTACTAAATAGCTGTCCCTGATTAATTTAGGATAAACCAGAGTTTGGCTTTATAAAAACAGAACTTTTTTAAAAAAAGTTTACAGCCAACCTTTTCAAATATTCTGTCGTTTTTAAGGAAAAAAACATTCCTCCCAGCCTTCCTTATTCTGACACCATTTTACTTTAGAAGATCTCAAAGTACAAGTGAATACATGACACTTGCAGTGTCTCCAGTGTACACATTTTACGTTTGATTTATGACATTACTATATAGGTGCACTTGACAGCTTTCAGATTGAAGCAGAGACAAGAGAGCTTTAAAGTGAGATGGGTTATCTGGGTAAATCTATCAAGGGTTCGTCCTGGGAGAACAAGGAGAGAGGCTTTGTAGAGCCCTGCTGTGTAGCAAGCCTCCATGCTGAGCACATCCCAAGCTCCCTGACAGTTGCGCTCAGCCTTCACTGTAATAACGAATAAAAGGGAGCTCCCTGTAGATTACAGATCTTCCGTGTTTTGACATTGACCTTAATACATAATTTAACCACAAAGCCTGAGAAGTGTGGAACAAGATAAGAAAAGACCACAGAACTGGCAAATAAAGTGATGTTCAATCAGAAATCATATTTGTTCCTGATAGTGGAGATGTGGGCATTAAAAGGGGAGACAGAGAGAGACTGAGAGAGAGAGAGAGAGGGGGGAAGAGAGAGGGAAGAACAGTCTGGGTTATTTGAAGACTTATGGATCTCTTTTAAAGGACATATGGTTGTCAAATAAAAGTTTGTCCTGGATTTGCAGTAAGAAATAAAAAAAAAGTCAATGGTTATTAAATTTTCATAGACACTGGATTGCTGCTTTTCTCAAAATATTGTAATGGCATTTTCCATGTTTGCCTCATGTTTGTGCTTTTGCTTTTAACTCAATGGACTGTGGAGGGGGCGGTACATAGAATTACCATAAAGCTGTCCTTAGGCGTATATTTAGCCTAATCATGTTTAATATCTGCCTATTCTAGACCTTAGCTTGAGTTTGTACATTAAAAGAAACAATTGTTTGGATGCTGAGAGTTTGTAGGTTTTACTTCTTATTTACAGAGAACACTCAATGCACAAGTGAAATGCACAGTGGGATGGGCTGCTTGCATGCCAATGACATATTTTTACTTTAGCAGAAGAGGCTCACGCAAAGGAACAGGATTTTTTAGCATTAAAGGGTGTGACAGTGGATACCGTTAAAATAAAGCACAATTCTTATGGGAAAATTATCAGGGATAAAATTATGTAAAAAATAAAAAAATGCTTTCAAATCTCATGGAGGAGGCAAAGAGTTGCAAAAAAGTGACTTTCCATCATTTGTACTGGTTTTGTTTTTTCATCCCTATTGGATGACATGTATGACCAGCTAATCTCACATTTTCACGTCCAAGTCTTTTTATATGGCTCATGACTCTCTTCCTGTTCTTATACTAAAACATCTGGATGGTCATGGCTTCAAGAAAATTCCCACTAATTGTTGATATTTTAAATACAAACTATTTGAAAAATATTTATATATAATGAAATTTAAATTTAAATTTGAGTTTGATCCTGGTGATAAAATTTAAACTTGACGTCTTCTTTTGGATGGGGTTTCCGGACACCTCCTTTATCCCCAAACCCTTCAGTTCCATCTTGGAAATACATGCAGGTGCCTAAGTAGCTTGAGTGGGTTTGTATGATGTACCCAAGAATGAGATTCCTTAGTGTTCAGCCATAGGTACATATTTGGGCTGGTTTGAGTACAAATATTTTGACTCTTAAAATAAAGTCAAACCATGAGAATAAAGAATTAAACATGAAAGACAATACACTCTTTCATGTGTAAAGCTGGAATTATTTCTTTCATTTCCAAAAGCAAACAAGTGAGCAAACCACTCTAAGGGAATTAGAGTCCATCAGTATTTTCCTTTGGGATCATTGTTGCATGCATACTTTGAAACAGTATGTTGAAGCATGTTTGGGGTTTTTTTAAATACATGTATATATATTTAAAATAAGGTATCAGAACTATGATTTTTCAAAGCAGTCTGCACACCAGAAAAACCACAAGTTCAGAAAAAACTCAAGTTCAGAATAAGGTTTTAACACAATACAATGGTCCTAACATTATCTCCCTCTCACCACAGCTGAATACAATACTCAGCCCTCTCTTGCCTGCTGCATTATTGAGGAACATGGTGACAGTTAAAGTCCCACAGCTACACGGCAAGTCCTTCTCTGGGATAAACTGGCTTAATTTAGTACTAAGTGAACTTCAGAGTGCTTACACTGGGCTTCTTAGGACTACAGTTAACTACCTTCACAAGGAAGAAATAAATGGGAAAAAAACCCACAACTCCAACCCAAACATCTCAACTATTTGTGGTCCACTTGTACAACTTTCCATCACTGTGCTAACACCAGATATGAGGTAAAACTCTGTATCCATATGGAGCGAAGTGAGTGAAGCAGAAAGAACTCCAAGGAATAACTCATGGAAATGACGTCAATGAGGTGTTTTCTTACCTAGGAGAGATGACAAAACTATTTTGTCCTATTAAAAATTGTTCTGCATAAAGCCTGGAAGGAAGTCTGGCAAGGCAGTTTTAGAGAAAAGGAGAGACAAACTATTAGGTTTGTTCAGGTTACTTGCAGTATATTAAATACTTGACCATTTGTTTGGCTCCAAATGTGCTATCTTGTCTTTCAAACCTGCTGTTACACAGATTCATAATTTTTCATGGGCATTTTTGTTTGATTTATAAAATAATGCCACAGATTTCCAGGAAAATACATCACTAAAAGTAGGAAGTTACAGGTGATGCCCATTGTATAACACTGCTGTAGCAGCTGCAGCTCCAAATTTAATAGTTTGCCTTACTGGCACACCAATCTGAAGGTCTGCCTGAGCAATGCACCTCAAATCAGGGTGTTAAGAGTCCAAGAAAGAGAACAAATGGTAAGAGGAAGAGGAAAGTGAAACAGAGCTTTGGATTTTGCAAAAAAATCCAGGGAAGTGTAATCTGGTGTGACATTTCCCCGTTCTGATTAGGACTAACTTTCACAAACTGATGGAGAGCTGGCAGGTCAGCAAATCTATGATTGCCTGTAGAGGCGCAAGGGCTGGAAGTGTAGTGATCACTCACAGAGTGGCTTATGGGGTTGTTTCTGACTTATGGATGGGAGACGTTGCTTTCATCACATAGACACACAATTAAAGTAGGTCCCCAATTTCATCAGCAGACCACCAAGATGATCTATTTCAGAGTCCTGAAAAACAAAACCAAAAGCTGAGCGAACCAGGGCTGATCCTTGAGCAGAAAAATAGAAATTTGGTTTTTTTCCCTGCTGAGGAACCAGTGCTTGGAGTAGATAAAATTCTCCAGTATTTTAAAATTATAGCGAATGCTGAAAAGGTAAGGGGAAAACTCAGGTAGATATTTAGAGGCTGTATGAAAGCTGTAAAGGCAAATAAAACAGAAGAGGAACACAGTTTTTGATTGAGTTTGGTGCATAGAAGTACCTCATTTCTCATGAGACCAAAGTGAAAGACATGGACATTTGATCTTCAGAGTTCCATCAGGGGATAAAAAAGCCTCTAGAAGAGATATTATCACTAACAATGATGGAACAATAGAGTAATTTAGCATAGACTCAAAATTAGCAGGCCAGTCCTTGTGAATTGAAAAGTACCTTTGTTCAAAACTACACACTTTGGTGGTGAATCAGTAGAAAGCTCAATGTTCAGACTAAGTGCTTGAGCCCGTGTCTGAGAACACAGAATGGGTTTGTAGGAGAAATGCAGGTACTTTTTTTTTTTTTAAAGAACAAAAATAGCTTTTACAGCTGATGTAAATGGATATAAAATGGTCCAGTATTTGTGCCAGTATCAAGAAAGGAAAAGAAGCCATGTGTTTGCAAAAACACTTAGACCGGAGAAGGTAATGAAATTAATAAATAGTGTGCAGAGGAGAGCTATGCATTTGCTCAACAAAGAAAGATGCTGCGAAGTCAAAAGGATGAAGAATAAAACAAAGCACAAATGGCCTCCATGTGATGCACAAATTAGGCCCAGGAGCAAAAATGAAAGAAGTGAGAAAAACTAAAACACACTTGTTCAAAAGAAAGTATAAAGTTGGAGAAGTCAAAGGTGAGACTGAAATCTGAAAGCAAGGGACAAATTCCAGGCCTGGCCAAGTGTGAAGTGTCACTGATGTTCAAAGGCACAAAAAGTAAAACAAGACGTTGTGGTAATGCACTAAGGAGAGCAAGTAGTCCATGGGCATAAGCTTGGTCTCGTCACTGGAATGTGTGCCAAATCCCAGATTCATAGCCCTGGAAACAAACCTGAACCAGACAGGAATGTGCCAATGCGTGAAGTGAAGTGTGCTTGCAGAAAAAAGGGGTCACCTGGTGACATTCAAGGTACAGTTAATGGAAGATGCAGAATCTCTTACATGTGGCACTAATAAAAGTGCAGCAAAACATGACAACAGATGGCTTCATTCACAGGATCAGCCAGGGCAATAAAATAGGCTTGTTCTTTGTAGCTGTGGAGAAAATTAGCAAAAAGGGTTGGTCTTAGATTTTGCAGTGACCACAAGATGCTGAACAATGTTTCCCCTTTAAAAAGGGGGATTTTCATTTGCCCCAAGGAACGAAATGTTTGTTGAGATGGCAGAAGACAAGTTCTTCAGAAGATTAGATACAGAGGGAGGGTTTTGGCAGACTCCCCTGGACACTGAATGCTTTGAAATTTGCTTTCAAATCACCATTTTTCAGATGCCACTTCCTGAGATTGCCTTTTGGAATCCATTTACCACCAGAAGCGTGTTGCAGCACAACAACCCAACCACTAGGAGGTCTCCCAGGGATGAAAATACATGTGAATGACATAAGACAAAAGGGCAGCAGCACTACTGAACATCAGGAATGTGGAGAATACATCAGGATGTGGAGAATTGTGGAGAATACTGAAAATTGTAAGAAGAAACAACCTTAAACTGAACACCTCCAAACTGTCAATCTTAAGCTAGTGTGAGAAATAGACCACAAAACAAATGATGCCTAACTCATCTACCAAAGAGGCCTCGAGGGCCTACAGTGACGTAGGACAAGTGTATGAATGCATATTCTAAGCAGAACATGCAACAGCCATGTTGCATGGAATCAAAATCATTTTGTCTGGAATCAAAAGACAAGACAGTAAGCACAGACTATTTTTATGAAACACAGGAAAGGACTCGGTGAAACATTGCCAAACAAACTTACTGCAATTTTTTTTTTTTCAAAGGCAGAGAGGAGGCTGTGCATAGGGAGGTCCTGCTAAGACATTAACTAGTAATTGTAAGCCACCACAAGACCTAGAATGAACTATAATGCAGTGTATGACCACTACAAATGTATGAAGCTCTGTATTTACCCTGTATGTGGGATGAGTTATGCAAGCAGTCATGTGAACTATAAGCAGAGAATGATGGAAAACACTTCTCATGTTCACATTGGATTATCTGGAGATCAGTCACAAAAGTACAAGAATGGCAGTTACCACAGTAAAGCAAAATAAAATGTAGGAAGGACATTCATCAACAAGGAGACCTTGGAATTACCGATCAAAAACCATACTGCGGAAGTTGCACTTTTTTCACAGATGAAGACAGATATCATAAATGGTGAACATAAATAAGGACTGGTTTAAAGGCATCAAGTAGGATCTCTGTAAGTTAGCCTGTAATGTCTGTATTATTCATATGTTCCAGGTTCCAAATCAGAAGTGAAACATGATTTATGTGGATAAGCATAGCATCTCTCAAGGCATATAACTAATTGAAAAGACCACAGGTTTAGCTGTGATCAAGTGTGTTACAACTGATGCATAACTGTTAAGAAAGGGAATGGTTATTATTGTACTTCAGTTCACAAATTCTGAACTCCCAAATGTTTCTACAGCGTATGCATTTTAACATAAGACATCAAAGGCTTGATCCACTCACCCACGTACAGGCTTCTTATTCCATTTAAGATGCACACACTACCTGAAACATCCACAAGGCTTAAAGGACACCTGTGTATTACTACAGTGTGAGCTGGAGGCCATGGTGGACACATTAGGGCATCTCAAATCCCATAGGTACCTATATGTACCATAAGGACTCAAGTAAGGCTTTGACCATAGATATCAGAGGCACACCAGAACACACTCTCTGCATAAGGAAGAATTTGCTGAGGAAACACTTGGCACAAGGGAACCCTGGGGGGGAAAAAAAGGGAAATCATCCATACAAGTCTGCATAGACACCTGAGACGTAAACAAACTTCAGTCAAAGAACAACATATAACTGCGATTTTTGGCAAATAGCCTTGAGAAGTCAGAATGGACACAGAACTGTAACAGTCATCAGGTGTTTGCCACAGCCCAGAAATACAGACTTTGGCAAGATGATTGCTGTCAGAAAAAAAGAGTGAAGATACATGACCTGGTTTACATTCTGGGATTTAAGCCAATGAATGGACTTTCAGACAAACTTATCACCTCGGTACTGTGCTTATAGGAAAATTTACTTAGATTTTGGTATTTGGCTGATATCCCTGTCCTTTTTTTTTTTTTCTTCTTTTATTTTGTTTTTAAATTAGAGCTACAAGGTCACCCTATAAAAGAGCTGGAGAATTTCCCTGATTAGCTAGCCCAGCACAAGGCTGGTACAGCACATGTAGCACATAAGGGCCTGGTGTTTAACATGGTTTTTGGCTATTGCCAGGGTTCAAGTGAGCATGACCTTGGTCTTCAGGACATGAAGAACAGGCACCGAGGAGCTTCAAGAACAACATGTCTCTTTGATCACCGGTACTTGCCTGTCAAGGCTGAGCCCAAAGTCACATTTTTACTTCCATCAGTTCTGGTATTGACATTAACTCAGGGAGTAGTTGAACTAATCTGAAGGCCTGTTTCCTAAAGTAATTTCTTGACTTCTTTCACTTATGCTGTGGCCAGTTCGCATGTATAAATGCCTCCCACTGAGACTGATAGAATCACTCTGAGCTGTTCCTTCCACAGGCTTCTTCTTCATATTCTGTATCCAAGTCAGTCTCCGGACATCCAAAGCAGGTTTTATTAGATCTGAAAGGTTGCAACTGTGCAGTGCTGAAATGGAAGCTGCAGATGTGTAGTCCTAGGGAAAGAGACCCTTCCTGTTTAGGAGGGCAGAGGTCATTGTGACATGGAGATTTTTCCTCTAGGGCAGGGCAGCAATCATGCCCATGACATTTTGCCAATAAGAATGTATCTGTGCTAACACACAGTTGTCATTTCACAGTTGTTTTTGAATTACAGATGTAAAGAAAAAGCAGCAAATTCCACAAAATTGCTGTATTTGTTTTTTCTTCTCTTTTAACTTGTATACAGCTGAACCAAATTACTTTATGTCCAATAAAAGTTCCATAAATGTGTTGGCTATTCCCTCTCATATGAATTTTTTCCGTATGTTTTATGAACTTTCGAAAAAGCAGAGTGAATAATTGCACTGTTGATAAAAATATACTGTAAGTAGTAGAGAATGCTGCACTAATGAAGAAAGAAAGAAACAATTTTTGGAGTCAGAAAGCCTAGGGCAAACAAAAATCCTCTTGGAAACTTCAGTGATAGTTTTACTTGAGTGCGGATTATGGACTTATGAGCCCTGTGAGTGGACATGCCCATTTAATCTTTATGAGATGTGCATCTTATTTAATAGAATGACTACAAACAAAATTCCCAGGCTGGAAAATCATTGTCTTGACTGGAAGTGAAGTCCCAGCTTAGATCAAATTCCATTCTTTGCTGCTTCAAAAAATGATCAAAAGCTTTGGAGGAAGTTCCCCTGTTTCTGTTGCGTACGTGTACAAGATGAAAAGGATATTAACTGGGGTCTCTAAGCATCTCAGTTGCTGTCTGGGATTTGGGGTCCAGGACAAACAACATTGTGCCTTGTGCCTATTATCTCTTCAGGTGAAACTTAGGTAGGTTGGGTGACTTTCTTCGTGGAAGAAGAGGAACACATGGATTCAGAGAACTGGTAAGAGGGATGACAGTCTTCCTAATGTCCCTCAATATATTTTTTGTAAGTAAAAAATTCCCTTCTACTAAAAAAAAATAGTTGAACCAATTTAATAACATGTTCAATTGAAAAAAATTGTTAAGAGGAGGAAACCTTTTGGGTCCCAATTACTGTTAATTTGTAATCCGGTGAGGTCAAGTACCTGATTAAATATTTATATAGGAGAAAGGTCATAGTCTTTTGTGATCTTCTATGCCCTGTGTTAATTTTACGTCAGATGCAATGAGTTCCTTTTGGAGAACACTTTATCATACAAAGTAAGCCTTGCTCTTGGCCTCAGAAAAGGCAACTGTTGAGTTTTTCTGTCAAGCAGCTGAAATCGATCTCTTGCGGTTACGTACATTTTTTAGCCCAAGTTTTTCAGAGCAATTTAGTGATTTTAGGCTTCTCAGAATTTGAATGCTCATCTTGAGATCTTTGAAAGGCACTAGACTTTAAGGAATTGAAGAGTATCTAACCTCTGGAAGTTGGGACACTTTAAAGAGGTCTCTGCTGGACATGTGTATGTCATATGGAAGCCTTCAAGAATCACTAGTTGCTTTTGAAAACCTTGCCCTCAAAGGACACAAGACTGTATTGGTTTTTTAACTATTTTAATTTGTTTTTTAATTTAACCCCCCCAAAAGAGGCATGCCGTATCAGGCTTGGGGGTGTCTGATGAGCAAATAACTATCTAGGTGAAACTCAGACAAAACTGGAACCAGCACATGTTTGTCAAACTTTGTATTTTTCCGCTGTATGTATGGAAGGGCAAACTGCCCTGCCTGCTGGAGTGACGGGACAGATAGAGATCAGCCAAAGTCTCTCTCTGAAACACTTCCCTTGCTAAGGCACTTCATGGAGCAGTGCAATCACTGCAGTCAGGATGTGGGGCTGTGGATGTTCACTTGGGGTGAACCCAGCATCCTCTACGGAGTGACCAGGTGTCCCAAGTGTTCTGTGGGGTGATTTTTCTGACAGTAACAGCCTTCGGCACCTGATGTGGGACATAGTTTCTGTGGAAAACCTATTTTGTCATTCTCATATTAAAATTAATATATTTTTCTGCACACTTTTTTTTTTACCTTGTGTGTATGTTTGCTCATGTTTAACTGGATGTATTTTAATTCTTCTTTTACTGCATTTTAATTTTCTGTGTATTTCTCTAATAATGCTCTACACAACCACACATTAGAAATGTACATGCAATCAAATGCAGGCAAATATATTAGCTAACTTGGAAGCCACAGGAAGCATTTAGGTGCAGAAGGATGCATATGGTGCCGAAGAATGGCAACAATTATAGTTTCTAGAGGTGGTTCATTTGCCATAACCAGTTTCATCATGTACCATGCAAAAAAACATCTTTGACTATGAGACAATTATGGGGTTTCTATTTCTGATGCATCTTTTTAGCTGGGGAAAACTTGTGTGGAGTAATTCACATGAGTGCCACTGGAACTCTGACACTGCTGTAATTACATGCAGATATTATGAATTAATAGTGTTGGAATGACCCAGTTGGTTAGAACTTGGACTGGTAACTATGTTTTATTGTACTGTTATTTTTTCCCTTCATAACCCATGATTACTTAGTGACTGAATTAAATATCTTGCCAGTGAACACTGACTAGTACTGGGAGAAAGATGTGACATCCACCTGTTTGTAGTAACTTTTTTCCCCCTTGTTGACATCCCACTGCTAACACCCTAGAGACTGAAGGTGATGCAGACAAAGCAGGTAGCGGTATCCTTAGGAGGATAGTGTTCCTGCTACACTGCCCTTTCATGAAAAATAACTGTAGCATCAACAGAACATTTGCTGTCATAATGCTATACTTTTCTCTTGTTTGTCAGGTTTGAAATGTAGGCTCTTAGGAGCGGTGGTTATTGGTTATTCCCTGTTTATATAATATTGAGCAGAATGGGACTGTGATCCTGTTTGCCTACTAGTAGGCTGAGTTTTCTAATCTGATATTACACACTCAAATAAGACTTAGCCAACCTAGGCTCCCATTTTTCTCAGTCGGCAGAATTAGGCTGTTAAGAAGGAGTTTATTTTAAATTTGAATGTTTTAATGGAGAGAGAAAATCCTTGCTGTAGAAATTTGTATCTGTTCTTTTCCCAGAACCTGTAGAGTTGAAGACCAGAAAGTAATCATCTCGTCTAGCCTTTAGTATTATCATAAACCATTACGTATCCCAAATTACAGATATAGAACACAAATAACTTGTACTTTGGTGAAAGAATATCTTCGTAAAGCCAACCAGTCTTACATGGAAGAAATCCAAAAATGTAAAAGAATCCTACTATTAGGAGTGTTCCCAAGCTTAATCGCTGTCCTGCATCATAAACCCCAGACACATTTATACTGATCTGAATTGTCTGGCTTAAGCTTCCCAGCCTTTGGGTTCTTGCTATACCTCTCTCTTCTACAATTTTTTACAGTATTTGCTACCTCAGAAGATGTTACTGAAACCACGTAACCTCTCAGTCTTGCTTCAATAAAATAGATATACCGAGCTCCTAGAGTGTAAAGCGTTTTCTTTAGTTCTTGGGATGCTTTCTTCATGCTTTTAATTTTTTCTATTTCCTTCTTAGAGCATGGACACCACAGGTATTCACCATTGTCATTAACCCTCTCTTGTTCCTACATTCCCTGTTTAAGCATAAAAGGGCTGTTCTTTTTTGCCACTGTAAGACACTTTGAGTTCCTGTTGAGCTGTTCTCACACTGGAGCTTGTTTATTTTAATTTATCTGCAGATATTTCTGTGTAATATTCTGTAGTTGCATGCTAAATTATGATGACAAAACTTCAGGGTAAGTGCCTGCCAGAGTATTCTATGCAACATAAGAAGTCCGATAGCTTTCACTATACTCCCGTCAGAAAAAGCTTGAACACTGGATATACAATGACATTTTTCCAAAATGTATCAAATCTGGGTATTAACACAGTGACAGACTTCTGCAGAGTGTCACTAGCCAAATAATTTGACTCACCATGTTGCATTAGATTTTTGTGCATGTCAACAATCTGTGTTGTGATGAGCCAAAACACTAAGGGAAACAGAGCTCTTCCAAAAATGACAATTTAAGCCCATTTTAATTCCATTACTTCACTAAGCTGAAGGGTTGGCAGCTGAGAATCCAGCTTATGCCTTCAATAAGACTGTTGCTTTCAGCCAAGGAATTTGCAGTATGTTTTAGTGGAGTAAATTAATTACATAATAAAGAACTTGGTGGCTTTTGAAGCCAAATTGCAGACTCCTTAGAAGAGAGTGCACTTTCTAAAATAGAATATTACAGAGCACATTCTTATTCTTAAGTGCAGAAAATACCAGCTTGGATTCAGAATTTTGAGTTGGTAAACTGCATTTTCCTACTCGTATTCCAGCCCAAGGAAGGGTTTCCTACTGTCATTTTAATATTTCTCCCTGGCTATTTTTTTAACTGGTACAGTTTGGAAGGGAGAAATACTGTGCTTGGCCACTGTCTCATAACATCTGCGTTACTAGAACTGGATTAGGAGATACAGGAAGTCCTTGATCTGACAGAACCCTAAACTTGAAGAAAGCTTAGACTCTAAGCTGCTAGGGACAGGGCTGTTTTGCTGGTGTCCATACAGTGACTTTCAGAGTGGCATTCTTGCCCATGACAAAAAGCTCTCAGGTGCTCAAGTAATAAAACTAAAAAATATGCAGATAGTCTCCTTGAAGATCCAGTGCTTTGACGGATCAGGGCCACGACTCAGCAGATGAATGATGTTGGCTCACAGCAGCTGAACAAGTCCTATTGTTTTAGGAAGCTGTCATCTTGTGCTCCAAATTCTAATCCTTCATTAAAAATAGCCTCTAGCATATAATTGCAAAAATAGCCTTCCCCACTTGGACTGACAGCAAGTTGATGCTGTGTTGCCTCTAGCTTTTGTAATAACTGGAGACAGCAGCTCAGAATGGCCTATATTCCATCCTCTCACTTCAATATCTTGTTGACTCTGAAGCCTAATGATGACTGTCTCAGAGTTCATGCTATTATTTAGCTGATGATCAAATATGCAAGAAACGAGAAGAAAAATGATCAGTAGAGGTTAGTGTCTTTAGAATATTCAAAACCTAAGGTATGTGATTGCTGTTTGCCATGTGATCCTTTACCTCAAAACATGGCAAGTGGCTTCTTGTGAGGCATGATATATCTCCATGATAAATTCTGTATTTCATAAAAAAATGTATTTGTTACTATGGAGGACATTAGAACTTGTTCTAAAACAGCCACACTTTTTTGGTTCCTCTTTTTTTGTGCTCATAAGAATGTAACTTTGGGTAATTTCTCATTTATCATGTTTACAATAAAAAGAGATGTGTGTTTGTTCAGAGTGTCTTGAGTTTAAGTTCTCTAGTTCACCTTCTAACAGGAAATATGCACAGGTTGCTCATATGAACTGCTCACTTTTTCCTCATTCAATTTGTAGATGAAAGGTTTATAGAATGAACTGAGTAAAACAAATAAATAAATTAAAGAAAAAAAATCCAAGACAAGGTCAACTGTACTGCAGCCAACTGAGAACTTTTTTTTTCAACATCTGGTCAAAGACATCTGTGGCACTGGTCTAAGAGCGGTGCAGCATTCAGGAACAAGGGTATTAGAGATGCAGATGGACAACGTGTAAAGGGTTCAGGGAAAACTTTTGAGAATCTGGCAGTTAAAATACTATATATTCCAAGGTAGCCTGGGGAATTAAAAGATGATCTTTTTCTGAGGCTCACTCTTAAATTTGTTGATTATGTGTGAATGAAGGGGACATTTTAAAACCTTGATAATACCTAATATGGTCTAAAGAAAATATTTTGATCTGGAACTCTGCAAATAAAGCCAGTTACTGTTCCCATGCAAATCTTTTACCCATCGAAAATCTTTTAGACTATGCACCAGTCCTTGTGAAAATGCGTTTCTATACATAAAGAATATATGTGAGACTGTGAAATATTGTCATATAATATGACAACAATTTTTTCTTTCTCTATCATTATTTGAAGAAGGAGTGTGCTAACAAGGAAAAGGAGTTAACGTTAGACTTCTGTGAGAATATCTTCAGGAACCACATTAAGGAATACACCAGAGGAGCCAACTGAGTATGAAACTCCTAGTTTTTGTCTCTCCTGTGAAATCCTCTAGGTGTTTGTTAATTTGCTAAAGAATTTCCAGAATGCAGTCTTTCTGTGACACAGATGGTATCAGGCGTTGCATAAACCCCGCAATGTCACAGAATGACACATTCTGAAAACCAGAAAATGTCAGTTAATTTCAAAGGTAGGATGGGGAAGAAAGTTTGGGGGTTTTGCTTGGTTTTTGTTTGTTTGCTTGGGTTTTTTTAAGATAAATGCTTTTTGCTGAATACTTATTACCACTCAAAAATCCTGATTACTTGAGGCAAACAGAACATAATTTGGGATTAAGACCATTTTTCTATCATCTCTACAGGGCTCTGTAGTTATAGAATTTTCCCCTGGTGCCATGAAGACTATTAAACTGAAATCCTTTAGAATATTCAAAATGTTTCCCATTTGCTGTAGTGGAAGTACAAGGAAAAATACCTATGGATGGTAAAGGAGATTAAAATAGCTATTACAAAAAGAAGTTTTTTCATGTGGCTTATTATAGCTTATTTTGCTGAAGCACTTCTGTAAGATACTGATACTCTTCAGGTGGATTCTGAGTTGCCTTATTTATAACAATGTGTTATTATTTTAGTTGTGAATTTCTGTTCACCAGGGTGATAATAAACATACACTCTGCTTTCCTGCCTCTACAGAGCTGGAGGCGGGTTTTCACCTTGTCCTAGTTAGACCAGTCATTGATACAATGTTGAGGCAATCATTAAATACAGCTGTATACAGAGACTGTAGTTTTAAGTGTATTGGGTTTTTCTTGGGCAAGTAAAGAAATGCTAGAGGAGATTGTCTATATGCATACTGACATTTTCAAGAATCAGCTGCTCCCCTAAACATGTCTGACAAACTAAGTATTAATTACCTAGTTTAATGTAGCTTGGTCGATCTGTTTATCAGACAGAAATTTTGTATATCATGTGTCTTTTATTATTGTTGCATGTCAAATTGAGGAGGGATTTGCCTCATTTTTTGAAGACTCGTTTCAAAAGAACATAGCTAAAGTTTGCAAGAGAATTATTTTTGTAACATTTTCCTATAAGGCTGGCTTGTCAGCTTTATCAAGGCACTTTATGCTCTCTCTTATAATGTAATATTTAATACCTTTGTTTTTTGCATTTGGTTTCCTTGGTACCATTAGGGTAGGATATGGAAAAAAAGCAGATACAAAAGTGTAAGTGTTGCGTTGGCAATTAATATGCCAAACTATACACAACGAGCTGGATGACTAAGAAGTAGGGTCCTGATGCTGCAGGCACCTGCCAGAGCATTTCTCATCCTTCATGTAGGTAATTCCACCCGAGTGTTGTCACTAAGCAAGAAAACAGTTTCCACTTTGATGCATGGAGAAACACAACATAGCACTTGCTAGGCTATTTCTCCCCTTGATTTAATGCTATAAGGCGTTTGAAGGGGTAGGGCTCAAATGTGAGGTGTGTATGCCTGAGAGTCAGTCAAACAATTGCAAATACAAGGGGTCTGTGGTTTGGGCTTATTGTAATGTTTAGCAGCCTGCTCGAGTGTCTTCAAAAATCATGTTTCATTTCTGTGGCTGCTTAGAAATGTTGAATTCTGTCCCTATCCTGAGTTTTTTGATTGCTAAATGTAGTGCAGACTGCAAGGGAAACTTATCAGAACCAGTATGACTGGAAGCTAAATATAAGGACTTAAAATAGAATGTTGTCAAGTGTGAGGGTTTATGTCCTGGCTATTTTCAAATTTAGTGAGAGGTTCTCACCCTGAATTTGTAGTTGGTGAATTTAGATTTCCTCCTCTGGTAACACTAAAATGGAGGCCTTTCCTCTTCATGCTCATTTTCATTGGCAGTCCACTGGAGCTTCACTGAGTCTCAGCTGCACCCCCCATAAATTGTGGAATATGCTTCACTTGGACCTTTGCCAACTTCTTCATTTTTCCTTCTCCTGAAACTTTTGAACCTAGCCCAATAATGTTGTTCCAAAAAGGCATTCCAGTCCTATTCCTATCTCCTACATTATATATTTACTTCTCAATCTTCCTCAACCTCTATTTCTTCTGTTCCCCATAGGAAAATAAAATAAGAAGGGACTCCTCCTTTCCTTTTTTTAACCTCATTTTTATTCTTTTGTTCCTTCCCATGACAATGGTCATCTCTACTAGAAGCAACACCTCTTGAGCAAAAAAAAAAATGGACAGACCTTTTAAATAAGTCAGTCCTTGGTAAGAGGAAGTGGGAGATGACAGCCATTTTCAGGCACAGTCATTGAAGGAAAGCCAGGCATTCCGTGTTGATTTCAAAGCCCTTTGTTACCAGAGAACATTATTTTCTATTTGCAAATGTCAGTCCTCTTAGTAGCATTCTTCATCAACTCTGAACAGTATTTTGAAATGCGCTTAATTTTTGTTAAATTAGCATAGATTTGTTAATATCATCGAGAATGTTTGTCTAGTACACAATCTTTACATATGTGTAATTGCTGCCAACTTGTCTGAGTCCAATTGAACTTTATTATAGGTCCTACAGAGCTAATTCCAGCCAAAGCTGGCACAAGATGCACCTGGGTTTGGGTTTAGGTTTACTTTCTCTGGCTTTTCTGTCATTTCTAACCCCAAGAAACAATCTGTACTGAATTTGCTCTGAATGTGAGATGTGATACTTTAGCACTGGTGGTATGGCAAACTCAAAAGGCAGTAACTATCCAGTGACACTACAGGGTCAAAACCAGATAGAAAACAATCATTTTACCTTCAATTCCTGTCAAAGAGAATAACGGTAAGCATCTGCCTGAAGTACATAAGAACTGCTTGTGTTTTTCTTCTCTCTCGGAAATATTCCTGGATTTTATTTTTATTGTTTAAACAGAACCAGTGAGATCATGGTAAGCTTTGGCATTTAAGTCTCACAAATTGTGTGCCCTCATTAGCCATGTTCGCAGAGGTGTTAAGCTCCTGAAAACTCCAGTGTTCAGTGTACAAGTTATTAACTAGCCCTGAAAACTGAGTTGCAAGAGGCAGACAATTTTCTTTCTTACAACACTTTTTTCATGAAGCAGTGTTTCTGGCCATATATACTGTGCACAGGGAAACTTTTGTAGTGTTTGCAATATTGTTTCAGAAATGGCTTTATGATTTGTAGCTTCCAGAAAAACATATTCCAATGAAACAGCTTTGACACTTGCTTCACCTGGTTGCTCAAAATATTAACATCTCTGTTGAGTGAAGGTATGGCAAGCACATCGAGGACATAGTAATCTTGGGCACTTCCTCTTTCATCACAGACAACTGACACAGAAATTGTTCCAGCTAATTTCTTTTCTCCCCCGGCAACATGGTAATCAAAGACTTTAGGGAGATACTCAGTACGCAACCATTGAGATGCTGGCATGACCCCAGGAGATTTTAGGTTTGTTTTAAGGTAGTAATACAGACTTGGGTTATCAAGATCACTGAGTGCCACATTAACACATGTAAATGCTCCCACCATCTTAAAAAAAAGAAAAAAAAGATTCAATTGTTTTTGTTCTAAACAGTTACCTGTTTTCCTGTGGGGCACATGGGAACAAAATCAGGCTCTACCCTTGTGATGCACTCTGCAGCTCTGGAAGAGGCAATGGTGGGCAGCCTTTCCTCCAGAATAGCAGTGCTGGCACACCCCATGGGCAAAGTGCCACCACCAGAAACATTAAATGGTATTTCATAGGGAAAAGGTGGAAACCACTTGGAAATGTTTCGAAATCTTGCTTTTGTGTGCCTCCTCCCTGTGTGTACCGTGGCTCTGGCTTTAAGGCCTGTCCTTTTCTCAGGCACCTGCCCACCTTAAGGGCACTTGACCATTTTGGAAGTGGGGAAACAGGAGAAAAGCCAAGAGCTGCTCCTGTTTCTCCCTCTTCCCACCTGACAGAAGAGTACTTTAGGAGTGTTACATTACTGACTTTTTAGAGAAATTGGGGGTGTCTCTCTTCCCTAAAGTCTGTGGCTGTTTCTTGTACCCCTCACACCCACTCTGGGTGCAGGCGCTCCCTCACGCAGTGGTGAGATGGAGGGCCCTTTGCTCAGGGAAGAAAGGAGCTCTGGAGAAATACTGGTGTAGTTTATCTTCAAGAGTTTCAGGCCTCCTCCCTCATGTGCTCCCTGCTGGGAAGGGGTGATGGAGCCCAAGGGTAGGCTGGGTTCTGGCTGGACAGAGCTGCCCCAGGGGTAGCGGGAGGTGTGGGGAGAGCTGGGCCCATGGGACAGCGTGCCTTCTGGCACCTTCCTGACAGCATCACCTGTCTGGGTCAGTACAAATACATGGAAAAGGGGCTTATAACAGGGAAAATGCTGGGTGCAATATTGCTGTGGGGCAGCACTTGGAAGCACACAAGGTTTCTGCCTGGTTTTGGAAGGCATCATCTCCTGGAGCAAGTGGCTGTCCCCCTCAGAGACCCCCAGTGGCACCGGGGCAGATAGTGACCGGTGACTGAAGGGGGAATGGCGGAGAAGGTGGAAGTATGGGACATGAGTTGAGGCAGGATGTGAGAGCCCTCACGCACTCCTTGGCTGTCTGGTTATGTCTGTCTCTGGTTAGGACCACATGGATAATGCAAATACCAGATGAGCAAACACTTATAGATTTCCCTAGGATTTAAGGTTTGGTTAAATATGCCCCTCTAAAAAAAAAAAAGGGAAAAGTTTTCTCACTTTTTTGATACAGTACTTCTGTTATCATGATATTAATAATTTCGAGGACACTGTGGAAGACTGTACTAAGCTGTTGCCGTGTCAATTACACAGAGCTATATTTTTGTGCTCATTATTATTCTTGGATGTCTCTAATTTACATCTAAATGTACTGACTAATTTTGATTCAATCATGTCAAAAATGATAGGTCATGTGTGGGAGGAGATGACAGTCCTACCATCAGGAATTGCCAGAATGTGAATTCCTCGGGGCAATGATTTAATGCCCAAGTCAAGCAGTGCTGTCAGAATTGGAGGCCAAATTATGACACATTATGCTGTACTATGGACTTGCACATACAATACACATGAAGAAAGTGACTGAGATTGGAGTTATTAAACTATGCTTTAACTGCTGCTACATTTTCCTTCTCACCCTCTTTCCCCGCCACTGTCTTTCTTTTCCCCCCTGCTCATCGCATTTGTTCAGAGGTACTAATAATGGTACAGAAATCTCTTCTGTAACAACCAACATCTCAAACCATTCTGAACAGCAGCCTGTGATTAAAGTGGGTGATAAAATAATGGCACTTGATGTACATCTCTGCTTAGCCTTTCTTTAAATCATTTACACTTTTTAGCAAGCTACATGTCAGCTAGATCTTCTGTGAAAGGGCAGGGCCCACTCATTCCATTGTGTTTTCTCCTAGGATATATTTTTTTTAAGAAATCCACTGTCTCTGGGTAAAACTGCTGAATAACCTTCAGCAGCTTCTGAGCAATCCACGGGAACTGATTTGCATGTTGGATAACTCACCCTAATAATTGCATCGTATTTGCCTTTTTTTAGCTTAAGGGGATTTATCTGTCAGAAGTGAGTTTTTGGATTTTTTTAGGAAATGATCACTTTTCTATCTGGCCTTTTAATACTGGGAGAAAAGGTGCAGAGCTGTTTACCATGAACACTATGTGAGCAGTTTATTGCATATTTTTGTGAATCAGTGCTGTGATTAATGTCTTAAATACTTGGTTAGAGTAATTGTGAAGGTGTTGAATTTGATGACCTCATATTTTCATATTGCTAGTATATGTTCATCTATTGTAGTCCTAAAACAATGCAATGAGGTACTTACTATGATATAATTGATAGTTGAGACAAAGTGATTGTGTTTTTTTCAACTGTACAGAATGACTTCAAAAAATCCCTTTGACATTTCAAATAATTTGTTTGAGAAGTTGTGCTAATTGATTTTATTGGCACAGGAGTGAACAATTTCAGTGGTGCACATCACAGTTTTGAAATGTTTAAATGAAATCCTTTTGGCTTTTTAAGGTATTGGAGATGAAAGAAATGGAAATAATTTTTTGCTGTCACAAATAAACCATTTTAAGCATTCCTTGAGAACTGGGCTCTAATAAAAACAGCTGACATTTAAGCCTACAAGCTGCAAATGGACACTGACAGAAAAGGCCATTGCTGGATTTGGAAAAGATTGTTTTGATTGTCAGCAGGTTGGGATTCTTTGGATGAAATGCAGTGACATTTTCAGAGAAGGTTTGGAATCCTGTTTATAAACCCTTAGGCTTAACGTTCACAGAGCCCCAAATCCTGAGAAGTAAGTTTCTTCCCAAACAGATCTGCCTTGCTGCAGGCATGTGTTTTGTGTTCTTCCTTACCTCCCTGTGTACATTAAAACCAACAGTGTCTCAACAGTCTCAGTTGGATTGGACCTGAATGCCAGCCTGGGAACTGTCTCCATGTCCGATGTGGTGGTGGCCACTCATAGCTCCAAATACCCAACCATGTCCTGGAAGTGCAAGAGGTTTTCAAATGGCTTTTGTACTCTGTGTGCTTTCCTAACAACTGTTCCTGATGTCCTTTGAGGCCATGGGGAAAAAAAGGCAGCAGAATGGATGGACTGCATGGGCCGTGTGGATTAATTAACTCAATTTACACTATTGCAGTGCAAGTGACAATTTTTGTTACACTATGAGGAGAGTTTGTTACACCTACTCTCATGAAGGTGAGATGAGTGCCCAATATGTTAAACAGAAAGGTCCCTCCATCTTCTGGGAGAGTTCTCAGACAGTTAGGATGGCCCCCAAAGCCTCAGGATTTTTTATGTGGTTGTTGATGTCTGTACCAAAGCTGCAATGCTGGATGCTGCAAAGGGTGAGGCAGACAGCAGCAGGAATGAACAATCCAATCCAATCAAGTTACTATTTCCCAGGGGCCACTTTGGAGAAAGAGGAGCAGAGTTTTTCAGGACTTGGAAAGAAATCAGTGAGAGGTTGTATGGACTGGATTGGATGTTGTGATTGTAAGAGGCAACAAGAAAGGTCTATGGATCTGATTTCACTTCTGCAGGCACGCAATTGAAATTCTTCCCTGCACTGACATGGTGTAGAAATGATCTGCAGCCAAGTGGATTTCATACTTCAGTCTGCATTTCCCTGAATGTGGAGAATTCCTATCCCTGATAATTAAACTTCAAAGCTAACACCCTATTAAATGAATAGAGCTATTATTTCAGTCTGTTTGGTCACAGTCAGTTGACATTGTGAAGGCATTATAGAGGGCTATAAACTCCACTGTTTTCAAAGAAAAGCAGTGTTTTAAAAATGTAGCAAAATCATCAGGAATATCTTAATCTCATTATGCCTGTGTGCCCGAATATCTCTTTTCAGTGCTTAAGAAAAACATGAACTAAGGTAGTTTTCCTGACTACTGCTTGTCATGGGTGTACTGAAAAGCCAGGACTAGCACTCTCATTTCAGTTGCAGAGGGAAAGTGAACAGCTTACAGGGACCATACCCGGAAAGGCAGAAAGCCATTCTTGCCATTAAGCTATCTTGCCATTTTGCTGGTACCTGAAAGAAACATATTTTTTATATCAGACCTATGTAAACTTGCATGATCTTGTACAAAATCATTTTTGGATTTCTATTTGTGATCCTACATAAGAAAGGCAATTCCTTCCTTTGGATTTCTGAGCTCTGGAAACTGCTGAAATTTTGAATGTGGAACGGCGTCAAGGGTCTGTCATTCCATTTTTGCCAATTAGTTTAATCACATTAGTTCCTGATTTTCCTGGAGATTTTATGTTTTTTTCCAAACAAAGTTTTCTCTATTTCACAAAAAGTGAGATTTGTTAAATAAGCTGATCACTGGCTTACTTAACAGTCTCATTTTCTCAGGATTAGGGTAGAGGTAGAGGGGGAGCTACAATAGACCCTGAGATGCTGTTTGAATAGCCTGCAGCTTTATTAACACATCTGGGAACTATCCAGCAACTATCCAACTTGTACAGAACAGATCATTCTTCCTTCCATAATCCACTCCACCTGTTGGAGGACTGCCATCAGGATGACTGGCCACTTGGCCATTCTGGCTTATTTTCTGACATTGTTTTCCATGTGGTCAATAGAGCTGTGAAGAAATGACCAGACATCAACTTCATTCAGCAGCTTCTCTGGACCCCAAAACCCTCTACCCCTTTGCTCTTTTCTGTTTGCCAACCTGATAGATATGTTATCTGCCTGCCCCACACTGGTCACTTTGCAAGTTCTAAAATATTGAACATCATTTTCCAAGCTCCTTTCTGTGTTTCTGAACTGCTGAAGTGACTTTGCTCAACTTGTTCTGTCTGCAATTCCAGTCCAGTGACTCCCTGTCCAAATGGAAAGGAAGGGAAGAAACTTTCCCTCATCTGGAAGAATGTGGCTTCTATTGAACATGCATTCCCTAAGCTTTGTCTTTTTAAATGCATTGTAAGCTAGGAACAACACATACCTGTTTCCTTTCCCCATCTACATGTCTGTGAATTTGTTCTGTGCAAGACCAGAAAATCGGTGGATTATCTGTGCCAAGTACAACTAGTAGCATCTCATTGTCTTCTCCCTTCTTTTCTGTCTTCCTGGATTGACCTGGCTGAGCTGGCCCTCAACTATATTTCTGTTGTGTGTCAATGTAAAATGGTCTTTGATTTGCTTATCGTCTCTGGCACAAACATAATTGATTTCTTCCAATTTAGGCATTTTAAAGTCCAGGTAGTCTATACTAGTGATTGAGACCTTCTCCATAGCCAGCTGAGAAACACATTCAGAGGGCAAATCCCACGGTCTTGGTGACATATTTGCCTGGCATGCATTGCATTTTGTCCTTGATGTACAAGGGGCCAAACTGGCTAGATAAAGGTAGAGTAACACTGATTCACTCTGAACAGTACTTCTGACAAGACAATAAAAACAATGACCTTACAGAATTTTTCCCAAAGGAATTTTTTCTTTCTGCCTTCTGGACTAACATAGTACTTCTTGCCTAAACAGATCTGCAAGACTACATATATTAAAATCAGCTGTGAAACCCACACATTATAAGGTGCTTAGTAAGCCATTCCATGCTGAATAAGAAAAGGACATTTCAGAAAAGAAAAGGACTTGTCCTTTTCCTTTCCTGAAATTCCTGTGCCATACAATTGCAATAATTCTTAGCAGTAGAATAAATTTTCAGCTATGGAGATACAAAACTTCAGAATTTCTGCAAGTTTGCCAAATCCTGAGCTTCAGAAAATAGCTTGTCACACTCACAAAAATTTGTATTCTGTAAGCTGACCCGTAGGTATGTTTTCAGGCACATTACCCACAGAAAAAGTACTGGCTGTCCAGGAAAGACTTTCTGTTAGCATCCCCAGTCATGTTTCCTCTCTTCTCCCAATACAGCTACCAGCCACTGATACAAGCCAGTTTTTTCCATGTTAGCAACTGACCCACAATGCCCTTTGCTGAAAGACAAAGGAAGAGCAAGAAGTAGAGTTTGGCAGAGAGGTCAGAGCTGTCTTTGTATTCTTCTCATAGTGTGGGAAGTCTCTAAGGAGAGAGGTGAATCTCACGAAAAGGAAGTCTAACCCTCAAAAGTGAGAAGGAATAATACCAACCAACAGAAAAGCTACAGTTGGATGTGAGAGTGGGAGGATGGTGGAGAAGCCAGCCACTGCTGGAATAGGATGTTTGTGAAATTGCTTGCACAGAAAGAACATCTCTTAGGAAAAAACTTGGAGGTTGTAGACTGCTTGCTGGTGGAAAAAAGGGATAGACGGATGGCACATCCAAATCCTTTATAGAGGACAGGTTCAATTTGCATTTGGTACTCTTCTCTTTACTCCTTTTCCTACCCATGTGATGTGGAAAATCTGGTGTGAAAAACATTCCAAATTAAAGCTTATTATGAGGAAAGGGGCAAAAAAGTAGATGTGAATACATACACTAATTAAATTGAGTGGTCTAGATGCAACATGACATCTGAAGAATAGAATAGAAAAAGTATTTCTTCAAAGTTATGTATTACTATACAGAAATCTTTCCTATTTGGCATTATGGTAAGATAAATGTATTACTCAGATTCCAACAAATGCTGTTTTCCAGATGTGACTTCACTAGTGACTTCAAGCTATTAAACTCTCAGTGCCCCCAGACTTGACACATATTTGACATATAAACAATGTTACACAAATAAAATAGAAATTCCTTAGGAAACTAATCTAATAACATTGGAGTGATAAACCTTTAATGTTAGCTAAGGATAATATGAATTATCAACTGCAAGTAACAGACTGGGAAACGGTGTTAGCAGGACAATGCCTGTGGTGTAAAGAAACACAAGCAAGCAAAATATTGTGGCTGGAATTTGATTTAGACACCTGCTCTATTGTGTAAATCTATACAAGGCTTTACACGTGTGTGTGTTTTTATATGGACAATGGTCACATCATCTTGTTTTGAATAACCAGAAACTGAAGAAAGGACTTAAAAAAATAGCTGATAGATTTATTGGGTCAGGGTGGACTTCGTTGGTTTCAGTCATAAACACAAGTTGAGATTGGTGAGGGCTTCCTTCATATGGCTCATGCAAGGAAAATGGGGAACTGATTTAGCACTTTTTGCTTTCTTTCTTCCTGTTCTGCTTACACTTTGTGTGAAATGACTAATGCTTTTGTTTCTTCTGTCTGACTCTGCTGAATGATTTACATTAAAGAAAAATGGTTCCCTGTGGAAATAACAGTTATTAATTTCGAGTACTAAGGCTAAAATAGGCTTGATACTATCATGATAAAGAATAGTGTGGTTAGAATCACTGTGGTATAGCATTCACTATGACTTTTTTAAATGTTAATTTGGTCTCTTAATTTGACCTCCTGTTAGGCACTTTATGAAATGAAGATAAAAATGGAAAGGGTAATACATTAATGCTTAATCCACTTAATGAAATAGGATTTCCTTTGTGATTCTATATAAATTAGTGTACAACTGCAACTATTTTACCTGTCATAATCATAGACATGAAATTAATTCTCATCTGTAAATCCTTGCAGTTAATTTTGAAGTGGTCCTTTACTCTTGTTGATTACTGCATTTTACTATTGTTTGAGAGACTCAGACTTTAGTTTTACTTAGTGCTGTTTTCTACTTACAGCAGTTGTCTCCCTCCTGCATCTGATATCCTACAGATGTGCAGAATGCTGTCGATTAATATATGCCAAGGGGAAGGTTGATAACAGTACATTCCTCACACAGGAGTTTTTTGAGGTGGGCTGTACAGGTCACTATGTTTTGGTTTTTTTCTTTTCCTAAGTCACGGCAAGTGATTGAGAGATGGATGGAGAAGAGAGGCTTTGGATTCTGCATTTCTTTCTTTTTGAGCCCCACAGGGAATAAATAATTTGCACCTAAACATCTTTCAGTCTTCAGGGCTTACTGTTAAGGCATCCAGGTTTGAGATCTGTTCCCTATGGGTATTAGCCATTGCCCCCTGAAGTGAGTCTTTCCATGGTTCATGTACGATTACTGGCACCATAACTGACACATTGTGGATTGAACCAATGCTGTCAAAAGCATGAATGGCTATGGTTTGAGCTAAACCTGTCTCACTCTGGATGGTCATTGATTCTGTGGAGCCTGTGTAGGGGAAAGATCGGTAGCACATGCATTGCTGGGTCTTGATGTTGGAGGATCCTGATGCTGGAGGACCCTGAGAGCATTAATCAGTGTTAATCTTCCCTTATCAAATCTATGCATTTCAGAGCAAAACAAGAAGACAGCAAATTGATTTCCAGGGCAGACAGACTGTTTATGGGACAAGCACACCATTTAAAAGAAATGAAATATATTTGACCATATCTGTTTGACTGCAGTGTTACATGTGTTTTGCTGATGAGTTCATGAGGACTCAGTGGAATCAATTACACTGTGAGCCAATTCAGATTTCTCCACAGCTATTTCGCAGTCTTGCAGCCCCTGTGGAAACACTGGAATTACTTCTCGTTTGTTGGTGTGTGACATCAGAATCACTTCACTCCACCACCACTGGCTACAGGCAGCTGCTTTTAACATGAACATGCTTTCCCCTTCTGCCAGTGGATTTGACATGTACCAATTCTGTATATGGTTTTGGTTGAGTAATAAATTCCCAGTTATTTAGTACAGTGTTCTACCTCTTCATTTCCATCAGTAGGACTTTTCCATTAATATGCAACCTAGTATTCTGTTGGGACCAAGTAATATTCCATGTATACTGATTTTAGTCTATTAGAATACTACACATTTTATATTTTTAAAAGGAACCTCAGGGAATTCAAATCTTTCTTTCTTTGAGTTGCATTATTCCAATATCAGAAAACATATGTGGGTTTCCACTCTGCCGTTTGTTGTAACATGTGGCTGAAAAATAATATAAAATTGGGACTTAATTGGACTAAATGATTGGCAGATAAGCTGCATCTGATTTAAAGAAAACCTGAATCTTCCCTTCTGAAGACTGTGGGGCCCTGAGAATGGTAAATTGAGAAGGATTAAAAAAATAACAAGCAGGTTGGGTAAGAGAGCTTATCAACCATGACGTTGATATTCTGATATTACTTGCCTTGGTAAAAAAACATCAGTAGCTCCACTAAAGTCAGTAGCATTAAAGAAGTATAAAACCCTTTAATGTCAGATCAGGATCTGGTCAGTTATTTGGAATTGAGAGTACTGTAGCCAAGATCTGCAGTCCCTGTCTTTTGAAGTGTAATGTACCAGTGCACCAGGCCCCAACAGCTTTATATGCTCTGTTGGTAAAAATCTGCTTCTGGTCTCTTAATTTCAGAGGTCATCTTATGAGCTTGGAGGAAAAGGCAGGGAGCAGGCAAGATGGGGATAGGTTCTGATTTATTAAGGTATTAATGTAAAAGGAGGAAGAAAGAGAATAAGTACTTTTTAAAGTGTAATTTTCTACTGTTTGAAGTATTGTGTAAATTAAATGTGAAATTCCTTAACCTGGAATCTCTGCTGGCTTCATCAAATATCAAACCAATGGGAATCCTTAGGTAGAATAGTAAATTTAAGTGCTCTCCCTCTCTGTATAACCCACACTTTCCTTGAACATTATGTATGTCATTTCAGTTGTATGTGCAGCAAGCATTGAAACAGAAGTGTGGCTGGGGTGAGAGCTTGACAGGTTGTTTCACTTAAGGAGCATTTATTCTTTGCTTTCTGTCATGGCAGAGCATTCCCAGGCCTGCCCTAATGTTTCTCTGGGCTCCTGGCATTCAGAGTAAATATCCCAAAGCTGCTTAAAATTAAAAAGTGAAAGTAGTTAATGCTTGTGTATGGTAATTCCCGTCTGTGGAATGCAGTCACGCTTTTCTGAGGGAGAAGACGAGGCATGGAAAAATAAAGTGTTCTGCATATGATGAAATTGTAAGTTGGTAGCAGAGCCTGGAAAAAGGAAATTGGATCTTCAGATTGCCAACCCATTTCTTTCACAGCATGGACTCTCAGAGTGGGCATTAATACTAACATTTGTATTTCCATGTCAAGTTTTTTTTCCAATGAATATTTATCTACATATGGTTGGGGGAGGACAATAAGCGTAACCCTCATGTTCCCCAGGGTTCTGCCTTTAACCATTCATGGGTACATTACAGAGAAAGATGGAAGATTTGTGTGCTAGTAAGTTAATGGATTTCTTTATCACCCACTTGGGTTTCAACCTATTCCACTCAAAACTGATCATTTGCAACAAACATGCCAGCTCTGAAGGCTGTAAATTCTGAATGTTAATTCTATGAGTGGTGATCCAAATTGAAAACAAGGAATTAAACAGTAAATGACCAAGTAGAAGAGACAACAAAAAAACCTGTCTGAAACTGGATCCAAGTCTAAATAAAAGATAGATTACTGCCTGTTCTGTGACACTAAGGATAGACTATTTCTAAATCTATTTCTCTTGATTGCCATAAGATACTTAGACTGTGCCAATTGTATTTTTCAGAAGCAAAAGAAAAGTAGGCAATTATATTTTTTTTTAGCGCATAAAAGAAACAAAGAGAATCTCATACAGAAAAACTTTTGCGGGGATTCAGACCCAATAACCCAATTTTCTTCCACTGAAAATAAATGAGTTCTATAAACTTCACTGGATTCAAAGTGGAATATTTTTTGTTCTTTTTACTGTGTTTGGAAACTCACAACAGGTAACCAAGTTTTGTTTACGCTCATAGTGCTGCATATCAGGGCTACAATCAAGTGAAGCAACTGCAAAAAGCTGCACAACGTCTGGGTCACTCTATGTATTTTCAAAAGTAGCTTGCTTGCTGCATCAAACAATAAAATATCATAAAATGAGACACACACATCTCTAAATCACCTTGTGAGAATGGCAAAACAAAGAAATTCCCACAGTAACAAGTCTTGTTTCTTCTCTTTGGCAAAGCTGAACCCTTGGAAAAAGAATATGCTGAAAGACTGTAGACCAACTACTGAAGCTGCTGCTGGGGAAACTGAAGTTTACTGATTTTTCAGCTAGAAAATTGTTACCTGCTCAGAGTACCTGGTGGAAATAAAGTATATGTTGCGGGAATCAGACAACCAAGATCAATAATGATATTGTGAATGTAAGCCGTTTTTGTGTAAGTTGGCCTTTATAGACAGATAAAGCATGTACATAAAAAAAAAAGGGACAGGGAATTTAAAGGGTTGATAGACCTCTACCTGGATTCCTAGGAAGTTTTAGGAAGGTCAGTGGCTTACAAAGGCAAGTGATTTTTGTTGAGCCTACAAAGCGTGGCCATGTCCTGAAGTAGCGTCCTTGCTCGGGAATGGTGCATTAAAATGATCCTTCCTGTTTTTGAAGCTAGAAGTTGTAATGAACATTAATTACAAGCACTCTTGTATGCTTTGGCTCCAATTTAGTCTCCATCTAAATTAGCTAGAAATCCATGGCCTTGATTTATTGCATTTGCAACAGTCGCACTAAAGGAAGGTAATTCCTTCTGAAAATGCCACATGCAGGCAGGAACAGGAAACCAATTAGGAATCAGTGGATGATAAATGGGCATTTTTACCAGCAGTTTACTTAATATCCCCATTAAATAAGCCTCTTTGCATTTATCATTTCATTCTCCCTCAGTCTATAAGGTCCTTTAATTGCTGCCTAAATGAGCCCTGTGTTTCAGTCCAAATTTAATCTTGGATCGGGAGAGAGAGATCCTTTCCAATGCCTGCCTGCCCTGCTGCCAAGAACTGTCAGAAATGATCACATAACTTTGCACATTTCTCATAGTCTCATTGGAGAAATGTAAGATTGACAGGAAAAAAACAAAAAACAAAACACCAAACCAAGAAAACCCAACCAAAAATGCAGGTCATATTTTTGCTGTAAATTGCAAACTACAGTGCAAGTCCTTTTCCTGAATTGCATTTTCTATTTTGTTTTGGTTTTTTTTTTTAAGGTTGCACTAAAAATAGATGGAAGTTGTAATGTTGCTCTGTGATTTTTCATTTGGGAAAGTTACCTTCAGTGGAAGTAGATGTGTGGCAAAACTAATGAAGTGTTACAGAGTTTGTACAGCAAACAATTATTGGCTGGCTGTGGCTGAGTGGGTTGGTTACTGAACATGTGATTTGTGCATGGAACATGGCACCTCCAGGCTAAATGACAGTCAATGATAAAGAATCCCAAAGCAGTTGCCTCAACCTGCCTTGCAATTTTTTTTTTCCTGTAACACTCAGATTTGGGGGTCTAGGGTTGAGGCTCTTGAAAATGAAAATTTAGTTGTGTTTTTTTTTGCTTCTGTTATTTCAAAGGTCTTCTGAGCTTGGAGCATAAGCAGATGTTTGCAGCATATGTAGAATTCATGGATCAGCCCACAAACATAATTTTTGTAAGGGGACATTCCCAAGCATTTAGAGTCAACTGTTTCCTGAACTGCAGTGGACTTTCACCTGGGTGGTCCAGATGTCAGACCTCGTGCCAAAAGTACAAAGCCTAATCACCAATGCACTAAACCTCACATATTTCTGAAAAATTGACAGCAAGTAACAGGCCCAGAGGAGGAATATTACCCAAATATTCACTGCTGATTAATCTTGCTACTGTCAAAAGCATACACATCTGCTTGGTACAAAGAGCAACTCAATGCCAATGCTGTTAATTCACCCTTCATCCAGACCCGTCATCTTTTAATTTAAAATATCTATCAATGTGGAGCCTGCTATTAATGCTAGAGGACTTTTAACTGATGTCAGTGAGAAAGTCTAGGACTGAGTCACTCAAATCTAGTATTAAATAATGACAAGCGTATAATCATCTCCAAAACCAGAAGGGTGACTGAATCTCTTGTTGAACTTGTCCTTCTAACACCATAAACTGCTTCTGTGGAGCACTAACTACAGGTCTGGGATTATAAATTATACTTTATAAATGCTCTTTTCTGCTTCTTTTCTTCCTTAAAAAAAAAAAAGAAAGAAAGAAAGAAAAAAGGAAATTCAGAGCGTATAGACAACAATAGCATGGGAAACATTAGATGCATCTCAAAAATATTTTTCTCTTAATTCATTGAAAGGTGGTTGAGTATGGACACTGTCATGTGGGTTCAAAACTGTAGAAAAAATCATATACAAGGGTAATCATATTCTGTTGAGAAAGGGAAATGATTGATGGGCTTGAGGGTGTACTAATATAAGATTTGTCTTATGTTACTGTCTCTGTTAAAGATTTGAAGGTGAGAGTAAGCAGGAAGTTATTTGCATTCCTACGTGGTACAAAACTGTCATCCTATGCCATCCAAAATCAGTCACTTTTGAGCATTTTTGTCTTAATGTTTTTTTTAAATCATTTGTCATCACAGGGAGTCTGGGGAAAACCCAACCTGAAACCTAATATTTCAGATAATGAAGATGAGATTACTGCATAAGAACGTCTGTATGAACCAAGACCACGGGCCCATTTATTCCAACTTCTGTCACAGAAGTGGCCAATAGCAGATGTCTAGGGAAGAGTATAAAACAGGGCAAGTCTTCAGGGATACTTTCCCTGACTAAGGAAGCAGAGGTGTCAAAAGATGAGGTATCCATTCAAATTAATACATTCAGAACCTGAGAGACTAGTAAGGACTACATGTTAGTTGTGTTCACCTTCTGAGAACTGGCAAATACGGTTTTTGAGTTTTACAAAAATCTTTTAAGAAAATTAAGTCAACAAAATCCAGTCATTCTAGGGGAGGTGAGGGGGGTGAA
Source organism: Corapipo altera (assembly GCF_003945725.1). Classification (NCBI taxonomy): domain Eukaryota; kingdom Metazoa; phylum Chordata; class Aves; order Passeriformes; family Pipridae; genus Corapipo; species Corapipo altera. Next base: position 33,700,745 of record NW_020884872.1, read on the forward strand.
ATTCTGCCACCAGTCATGACTGGGTTTTGGGCAAAAAAAGAATTGGAATAAGTGGTCCATTTTCAGCATGATATGGCAATGTTGTTGTGTGTGATCCCAAGCATTTAACAGACCTCTTCATAACCTGCAAGAAGTGGGGGAGGAAAATGTCGAGGTCACAAAATCTTCAAAACTATTTAGGTTAGTCCAGATAAAATGAGACTGTGAGAAACTCTGCTAGGACTTAACAAAGCTAGGTGGCTGGGGAACATGATGTCAGATGAAATTCAGTACTGACAAATACATGGTAATACATATTGGAAGGAATAATTTGATCTACTTTGTTCATGTTGCTGCCTTCTAACTGAACTGCAGAAAAGGGTTTGTCTTTGGACAAATCAGGGAGCAACAATGATGAAAAAGCAAGAAAAATGTTAAAATCAAGGACTAGAGAACACTGAAAATACTGTGTTGTCATAATATAATTGTAACTGGAAATATAGAGCATAAATGAGATAGGCAGTGGATAGACGTTATTAAAGGCAGTGCATGAATTCTGTATTTGGGAAGAATTAAAGTTACAGCATGAGAGGACAATTAGGAGGGAGCATGATGAAAGTATAAAAAGAGATGAAGGACATAAACTAGATATATCACGGGTTCTTATTTATCCTTTTTCCTAACATGGAAAATAGGGCTGTCAAATGAAAGCCAAGAATAGGGCTATGGGAGTTCAAACATCTGTCAGGCCTTCTTCAAACTAATGAAGAAGTTACAGAAATATTTATTTGCTAACAAGGTGTGGATGAGAACATAGAAGAAAGGGAACAGGAAGCCTACCAGCGATGGACTGTGGCCCTGAAGGAAGCTGCAGAAGAAGAGGATTGGATTTGAAATAATGGACTTGCTTAATTAACACGGACCTGACAGAGTAAAACTGCCAGATAATGCCAGTGTTAATGTTTTAAGTTTAATGGTACATTCTTATCCCCGTTCTTACAATGGTTTGTTCCTACAAGAGTTTACTCCTCCTCTCTCATCCATATTCTATTATAATCCCTCCCCTTGTGTTTTGTATCAAATCGTTACCTCTCCTTCTACAAACTCCTCCCTGTGTTTGTAATACCCTAGAGAGTTCTCTGTGCTCCCCTATATAAGAGGGAGCCATTTTAAGAAAGGGGTTCACTCCTTCACCACCTACAACCTGTGTCGTGCTCCGAGTGGACTTCCCTGTCATCCCTAGCCGGGCTGCGTTAACAAGGTACAATCTCTGAGCACCTTTATTCAGGAATTTCTTTGCTTGTCTCCTTCTCTTTTGCATCAAAAAAAGCTAAAAAAGAAAGGCCAGCTAATTCTTACCTTGATAAATAGGATATCTCTTTGAATAATCATTAAATATTATTCCCCATTTGGTAGAAATATATTAATCAGACTTCCTGCTGGGCAGTTTTAACATCTGATGGTTAAATATCTCTTCACCATGCTACTTTCTTCTTTCACATCCCTTCAATCATGAAGGCTTGTGGTTAGGTGATGGTGTTAGTGCCAGAGATGAGGTGTGTTTGGGCAAGCACGGCCAGCTGACCCTCAGGAGGGATTATCTCAACCTGGACTGGGGCTCCCCTGGCCACAGCTCTTAAGTGATTTCAGCTCTTTGAAGGCATGATTCATGTGAACCTAAAACACTGTCTTATAGGTATTGCATGACTTATCCATGCCACTCCTTGACACTTGATGTTATTGAGGCAATAACATTACTTGAAAAATATGAGATGTGTATGGATACGTTATATTTAGAGGTAGAAAGGCCTGTTATTATGTTACATAAAATAGAACTTTATTTTCTTGACCATATTTTTTGATTGTCATCCATTAAAAGACTTAGAAAACTGTTAATTAGCAATCTGATACTATCAGCTCTAGATGCTGGAACTGACATTGACCCCTAAGTCCCAGATAAACCCCATGCAAAGGGATATAGCCACTGGTTAATGACATAAAATGTCTTGTCATGGCTTTACACTGTCCAAGCTAAGCTGGTGACTTTTGGGCCGTCCCTTCAGACAGGTCTACACCTACCGCATTGTGATAAAATCAGAGTCTAAGAATTTCACCTGATGATCTTATGCAGTGAGAGTGTAGAAACATTTTTTTAAAAAACTCTCTGATTTACTTGTGTGCTACAGTAATAAAGGTAAGAGCAGGAGCCTCACTGAGTGTGGGTATGTGGTGTACACACATGTGCTTTGTGGCATGGCTGAGTCTGCTCATTCTTCATGCCTAATCTTGACCCTTTCTCTCTTTTGCAGCAACAGATCTGTAAAAAAGATCGCTGGTTATACAGCATATATATATTCAGTCTGGAAGAGAGAAGGCTTTGGGGTGACCTAATTGTGGCCTTCAAGCACCTGAATGGAACCTACAAGGAGGATGGAGAGAGATTTTACAAGATCATGTAGTGACAGGACAAGGGAGAATGGCTTCAAACTGAAAGAGAGTAGGCTTAGATGAGATATAGGAAGAAATTCTTTACTGTGGGGTTGTAAGGCACTGGAACAGGTTGCCCAGAGAAGTTGTGGATGCTGCATCCCTGGACATGTTCAAGACCAGACTGGATGGAGCTCTGAGCAACCTGGTCTAACAAAAGGTGTCTCTGCCCATGGCAGGGAGGTTGGACCTAGATGGTCTTTAAGATGCCTTCCAACCCAGGCCATTCTATGATTCTGTGATTCTATGATATGCAGCCGCCTGTGGCTGGCTGTACATACAGCCCTTGTGGAAGGCTATTCTTCAAAGCCAGCTGATATGAAGGAACATTTTGAAGTGAGGACAAAGTCCACATCCCAGAAACATCCTTCAGACTGGAAGGACGAGAGGGGGGCATGTAGCCAGAGACCCCTAGGCCAGAACTGTGCAATACCTCGATGGTTTTGTAGGAGAAATCTTCCTTGTTTTAGTTTGTGGTGTTCCCACTTGCCACCACACCCCGCCCAAATTTACTCAAACTGTGAGAAGGAATACCACTTATTCCCTCAAAAGATTAGCCATTATACTGCACTGCTGTTGTCAACCATAGATCTAAGGTACATTTTAGCCTTATCTCTGCTTTACAGATGAGATAACTGAGGTGCAGAGAGCTGAGTGCCCAGCATCGCTAGTGAGATACTGGCAGAGCAAAGAATAAAAGCTAGGTCTATGGCATGACATCTCACTTTTGCAGCTTCGTGAAAGCTGGATTGCAAGGTCACTCCAGTGCTTGCATCTTCCTATTTGCCCTGTAAAACATGTCTCTCCAGATTAAAAAATAATAAGAAATGTCCTGCCAGAATAGGGTGAATTTCTGTACAAAGACTCTGCCTATTATTGCTTGGATTTTTTATTTTTTGACAGCATAGCTGTTATGCTGATGTTGGCCAGTGATCTATGAAAATATAGAAAGGAGGAGATAAAAAAAAGAAAAAAAAATGAGTGCACAACTATTTTGTGCATATCCTAAATATCTCTGTAATTTAAGAGTCTGAATGTGTCTTCATGAAAATCTGTACACTATATGAAACAAAGTGCCAAACAACATTAAAAATGCAGGCTGTACCAGCAGAAATATCCAGGGTGATATTAGGGGTTAAGAGTGCATATATGTTTGTGTCTGGATTTCAGTCCTAAACTTAGGACTAAATCCAAACAATGTAACATCAGAAAATGGTGAATAACATAAGAAATCCTTTTCTAGTAGAATATTTTTGTCTTTGAGAAAGTAACTGTCATTAATTTGCAACAGCACATACTAGCACTCTTAAATTAGTATTTCCCAGGATAATAATCTGGCTAAAGACACATAATGAGAAAACTATTTCTTACACCATTTCTTGAAACCATTACTGGCAACCTGATCAGACTATTCAGCAGTGAATGGTTCACTGCATTTGTGTTGCACAGGCTTCCAGTTTTGGAAGGATTATGTATATTTTTGTAACCTAGATACCTTTTCATTGAACACCTGTGTGTTTAAAATTAATGACTGATTTTCATCTGCCCATACAACTGTGGTTTCTTGCAGATAATAGAACATGAGCCTTTCTCCCTTCTAAGAATAAAGCTTGCTAAGTCTTGATCAAGACTTTTTGGTGTTGGGGATGATCTGAGCAGCAATGGGGCTTTGTCATGACATTCTGCTTTGGAGAAGCACTGGAATAGAACTGGAAAACTTTGGCATCAAGGACAATTATTCAGATCTGGTGGCTCAAAGATATAGTTGCTATTCTTGGCCATGACATAGAATACTGGCTGTAGAGAAATTCAGTGGAGCTCTGAGGTTTAGCATGACACACTCAATCCACAGAGTTCATGAAGCATGATTATTTAGACTGTAGAATGCTGTGGAATACTGTGCAGTAAATAGCTGATGTAGAAGCATCTTTTTTTTTACCTCCCCTGTGGATTATGCAAAAATATAAAGTGCTGAAATTTCCCAGTTAATTTGATTTAAAAAATAAAAAAATTAAGGAAGCTATTAAAAAATCCTAAAATATAAGCCACATTCCTAAGTTGGGCACTTAGTCTCTGTCATGTCTTGTAAGTATTGGAGAGCCCCATACTTTAATTCCTCTGTATTTGATGCAGATTGAGATGATACGGCACTTTGGGGTAACAGCTCAAGGTTGAGCTTTACTCTAATTTTACACAGTCAGCAAAAATTTCATGCGAGATACTGTGCCTCATCATATCTTTTTTTATTCCTATCCCTGAAAATCTTGTCACACATATAATTCCTTAATTATAGATCAAGCTGCAACAATTAGTCTGTAATGTTAACCATTGTACTTTCATTTGTTGGCATAGAATTTTCAATAATAAAGGACAAGGCAGTAAACTAGGTTTGTCTGTAAACTACTGTTCTTCCCTAGCTTGGCAGGGATGGTAAGAAGGAAGTGTGGAGGGCTTTTTATCACCAGTCCTCATTATAATCTTTTGTATTTTGCCTATAAAACATGTGCAACAAACCCTTGCTGACTCAGGAATGCCATCATTGCCCTTATGTTGCGAACTGTGGCCACTCGGAGCTGGGTAGCAGCAGCAGAAATGGGATTCAGTCCTTCTATTCTTACAGTCCAGGTTTCTCCCACTTGGGAAACTAGTAATTGTGTGAGACTTACAGAACAGATAGACATGTCAAGTCTGTCTGGTTGAGATTGGTAAGTACTGGAAAAATGAAAATTGTGGTAATGTACCACAATCACTGAATAGTGGTAATATAGTAATGAGTCCCACAGACTCAAAAACCAGTTGGGAAATCTGATAGATAGATAAGGTTTTGGAATAAATTTCTACCTTTTCCACTAGTTTGAAGAAAAAAAGTGATTTTTCTTACTCCCTTCCTGGACTAGGAACAATGCAGTTTATGACTATCTGCTATAATATTATTACTAAAACTGGTAAATTGATCAATGGGCTGGGACCTCTGTCATATCTAGCTTCCACAGATCATTACTTTTGTCATTCTGCTGCTTCTCAGGAGTAAAGGCCTTTGAGAAAAGCAGTGCCCTTTCCCATGCTGATGGATAGAGGACATGGAATGAGGTCAAGAAGGGAGATAGTCAGCAGACTTACAGACAGCTTACATCAAAATGGAGCTAGAAAATCAACACTAGTCAATCCCAAGCAGGGATGACATCAAAAAGATGTACTGGAAAAGAATGTAAGACTGCATCTTCAGATTGTGTAAATGGATCAAGTATTATGAAGATAGCTCATTAAGTCATCACTCATCATGCTTAGAGGAAAGCTCCACAAAATAAAAAATCTGTTAGATGTGCTTCTCATAAACTCTAAACTGGACTATATTGTGTTAGCTCCTATTTTCAATTTGTTAGAAAATACAAAAAGCTGCATTTTTTTCCCCAGTTCTTGTACTTTCCTAGTTGTTTGGAATAGTGAGGGCCAGCTGGAGGGAGTAGTTTGTAATGAACAACAATAGCATTGCATCTCTCATCTGCTGATTTATAACCACCTTGCAGTTATAGGTACATAACATAGGTAAGCGAAAGCATCAATTGCCATTTAGTGTTATACCATAACTGTTCTAGGGTGGTTATGGGCTGTGACATAGTGTTCCTCTAGTTTCCTCTAGGTTTGTCTATGACCTGGTAGTTAGCATATTGGCTGGTAGTCTTAACAGAGGCCTGAGAGCTTAAATCTTAGTGGAAGGGATTCATCAGGGTTACTGTCAAGGTCAGCATAATGAAATAGGCATTGCCCCTCATACAGAAAGAACTGACTGCAGAGATATCAGATAAACCGGTACCTTTAAAATATACTGGGGCTATTAAAAAGATAGGCTCTTAGATTACCACTAAATGCTGTGCTTCTCTCCCTCTTATGTCTGCTGCTATTTTATTTTTATTGTCTTTATGGAAAAAATTCTAAGGAAACATTCTTGTAAAGTACTTTGTAATCCATAGAGCTAGTCCACAAAGATAGAGAGAAGATAAGAATTTTTCAGATGCTTTAAAAGGTTGCAAATTCACTGCCTTAAAGGTCTTATTTAGGCCCTGCATTTACAGACATGTGCATACATACATACATGCACAATCAATGTGTGTTCAGGCAGTAAATTTCTCCTGAAGTATTTTAGGAAGATGTTCTTATAATGCAATCCTTGCCTAAACCCAATGCTGAGAAATAATGGTGTTTGACTCCTACCTTAAGTTTTTTTCCTTTATATGTTGTCTCTCTCTCTCTCTCTCTCTCTCTCTCCTGCTCTCCCTGGGAGTCAGATCCTCAGCAGTGAGATATGAAAGTCTCATGCTGTAACATTCATCCTTCTTGCTGAATGAATAACATGATTAAGGTATGTGGGGAAGTGGAGTGACAGTAGCAAGTTCCATAGGTACAAACCCCCTCAGGGGTTGCGCTGCAATATACAATGATTTATTTGGCAGCTATTTGCATGCAACAAATGCCTGAGAATATTTCTCTGGAACCCTGGACAATTTCCGTGTTGGAGGAAGCAGACAAAGGCTCACCTGGGAGAGGAGCAGAGTTTCTTCCTCCACTATCCTGACAGTTTAAAGCAGGAAGAGGGTAGAGTGAGGGACTAGCATGTTCTGCATGTCCCATACAAGAAATAACATATTGAGTCCTGTACCCCATGGTGTGATAACAGTCAACAACACACAAGATGATACAGTGGTGTTCAGGTATCACAGACTGACTTGTCTCCAGCCAGCACAGTCCTGTGCTAGGTGCAAGGCCTCACTGCTCCGGAGTGAATATGTTTTTTCCTGTAAGCTTGCCATTGGCTGCATACCTACTTTGCAAAATTCACTTCAGAATTGTACTTTGTCTTTCAAAGGCTTGTACTTTTCCTCTAGGGCTCATCACCTCACTGATTTTATTGTGCACATTTTTTTCAATGTTCCTGTTACAGAAGAAAGTGCTCCTCTTCTTTTCTTGCAGGAGGGAAATGAAGTCACATGCATGTGACTAAATGGGGCTTTGGTATCTTAGACCAAAACCTATTCTCAAAAATTCTGCTCAGCTACTGCTTTAAACCTGCAGCTGTGCAAGTTTTTGACATTTGGGTTTCTCAGGAACCTAAATTCTACTTTTGGTCAATCTCAGAGGCACCTCAGCTTTGACAATCTTAGAAGCTTAGAGCCTGTATCATGTTTTAATTTTGTTTCGATCCATAAATGATGTGTCTTTCTATTTTCTTGCCTGAGGGGCTCAGTCCAACAGATGTTCTCCAAACATACCAACTTGACTGAGTTTTGAACAAAATAAAATCATTGAGTTCCTCTTCATCTTCTCATCTGCCTCCCTTCAGCCAGGTGACTAAGCATTTGACTGGCTGTGTGAGAAACCTAGCATCAGATCCAATCGATACCTGAAGTGACTTGGAATCACATCTTTGATGCAGAATGAAACAACTTCCAAGATAGGCTGAAACTTCTTCTCTTGGTAGAATAGCCTAGAGGGAGAAGGTTAAAAGCACCTGTGAAATAAGGCACATGAATCCCATCACTCAGAAGGAAATAAACCCAGTGCTCCCAGCTTTTGGTGGCTCAGGTTGTGAGAACTTTAATGTGGTTGTGAAGGAAAGCAGCAACCTACTCTCAGATTTAGAATCAAAAGGTTTAGATAGCTACCCTGGGGAGAGCATTCAGGGCTCTTAGTATACTGGTACTACTGGAAATGGATCTTGAGGCACAGAGAGGAGTAGCATGTCCATTTGGAGAGACCAGAACAGGTTCCAAAACCCGCAGATCTGCATAAGCATGGTAATGTGCTGGAGTTGTTCTGTTCTTCCTCGTATGAGCAATGCCATAATAATGAAAGAACTAAAGTATAATATAATAAGTGATAAGTGAAAATGAGCTTTGGCTTCGGGGAAAGATTCAATGCTATGCCGAGAATGCCTGGTTAGGGAGCAGCAACAATGAAAGTCTGAGAAATTTTCAGCACCAAGCAAGACTGGCAAAGTTTATCTTCTGCTTCTGGATATGTGGGGTCAAATTAATGATTTGATTAAAGTCAGTGTATAAATAAGATTTCAAAATGAGTGAAAACTAAACCGTTGTGGATAAGTTGCCACCGATAGCTTTCACATACAGACTGCGGGTAAGATTCTATTCTATTATGGACTTTCTGACTCCATGTGCTTTGACTATTCTTCTGTTTGTGGGGCTCTCGTTGCCTTTTGTATGGCTTCTTGTACTTTTTTCCCCACTACTTCATGCAAGAGGCCAGGTAACTACCAATATAAATGTTCTGATTTAAAAACTGAAAAGATAATCACAGCTAAAATAATTTATGTTTAATCAACTGTGTATTGGGATATGGAAGAAAAACTTTTTTTTTTCTTTTGAATGCCTAGATACATAACTGTCTGGTAAACCAGAAAGATGAGTTTTAGTCTCTTATGCAATATTTTTTAAAAGTAATCTGTCTAAATGTTTTGGAATCAGGAACTTGGTCTGATAGCTTGGGTAAAGACAATGCATTTTAGAACTAAACATAAAAGATATACTAAAATAGTTTTAAAGGAGAAGCCTGAATGTACTAGCAAGAGTTGCCAAGAATCAGGAAGGCCTGCATGACATTATCTTCTGTAGTCATCAAACTGCTCTAACTGTGGTTGAACTTCCTTTGGTCAGCGTCATCATTTCAATTCCCTTAAAAGAAAATCTGCAAGTGCTTGAATAAGTGACCAGAACACTTGTTTTAACAGAGTGTTAAAGTGCTTTACTATGTTATAGTGGAAAATTGCTTGCAACTTCTTTCTCTGACTCTTCTCTGATGAACCATGATGCTCTTCTCCAAGAATCTGGAGTCACGGTGCAATAGGGCAGTGGGCTATGAAAAGCTGTGTTGTAGTGATAGAGAAGCAATGACAAAGCACAGTCATACTGCTGAGACCCCAGAGTTTCTGATTTGTATTTATTTGCCTTAGTACTGGAAAAAGTTTTTTGAAACCTCTCTGGAAAGATGATCTGATCTTATTTCTTCTTGATTTTCTTTCCATGTCCTCCAAAAATAATTACCTGATATACTTGATAGGAAAACTGTTATTTAAACACATTTTCTTTGTGTGTATATTTGTATTTTTTCCCTGTTAGAGACTGAATGGAGAGAGCTGAACACACTCAGCTTCCGTTTTCCTGTAAAACAACTGTCTGTGCTCTTATAAAATTCAGTGGACCTTCATTATGAACTGGTACAACATTTAAAGCTTTGGCTTAACACTTTTTTTGCTATTCAACAATATTTTTCAATTTTTTGCTATCTTTTTGGAAAATAGGCATGAAGATTTTATTAATCTGCCATTTGAGGAAGAGATTACAATTTAAGAATTCTTTTTGTTACAGGAACTTCCTATGTCTGTGTACATTAAGCTGTGTACTCCATTTTGAATATGGGGGCTTGTCTGCATTTTCTGCATTTTTTTGATTCAGGGGAAAGAGAAGAGCTACAGAACAATGTTAAGACCAGAATAAATGAGCAGAAACTGGTAATGAATGCTTTGTAGAATAGAGTTCAATAGCAGTGAGCTGTGGAACAATCTTGCCATAGCAGTGGTAAGCCCAAAATATAGTAGACATGCACATATATATGTATATATGCTTTAAAAGAAATTTTAAAAGTGTTAGAACCTGAGAGGCTTCTGAGGGAGTTTATTGAAATGGTTTGTATGATTAGTCCTTGTAAGAGCAAGGGAGTGTATTCTCAACCTAGAATTCTTTTCAAGTCTTACCTTCCTAAAACCTGATTGCCTTTGGGACCCTACAACAGCTTTTTGTTTGATTGGTTCAATTAACATGTGTCCCTGGACAGAGAAGAGGTTTGGAAAAAGGAGAAAGGTTGTATTTCAGATGCTGAAACGCCTCTGGGACTGGCATTGGTTTAGACCTAGAGCATCTGGGATCTTATGACCGGTGTTAATAGAGGGGTCATGGTTAGAAACCAATGTTCAAGAAAAGTACTTGAAAGATATTGAGGTAGGAACAATCATGGAAGTTGTGCAGACCCCTAGGAACTTATTACTACTCAGAGCTCAGTACTGGGTGTCTGCCCAGACAGAAAGTCCAGCCCAATTGAAAACATTTAAAATGGTAGTAATGAAATGAGAGAAGCTTTTGCTTATTCAGCTTGTTTAGAATTCCCTGTTTTAAAATCAAGACTTTGTAAATGAGTCTGCTGAGGTAAAGGGAGTGAATGGTTCTGTAGAGACTTGCTGCCATGTGCCACCATGCTCCCATGAAACTATTATACCCTTTCCTAGCAGGAAGATAAACTGTGAGGTCCGTAAGTTTGGCTGAATGAAATCTTTGGGTGTATGTCACTGGGAAGATACTGTGGATAGAGCTGTTGCCTCATCAGAGTCAGGACTTTCTGAAGCTGTTTGCAAGAGCCTGCTATGACTGTCACTGTTCTTCTTGCATCTAACCTTAAAAGCCATGTTTCATGATAGAGGGTATCTATTTCTTGATGGTGATAAAATAATATTAGCCACAAAATTAAGATAATTATTGCCTTTCTGCAGATGGACTGGTATGGTATGGGTAATGTTAGTGGGGTTGGTCACCATTTCATTCTGGTGGACTTGTTATTGCAGGTTGTCACAATCTGCCAGTCAGGGAGTACATGGAGACCTTTGTAAATCTTAGACGCAGTGAAACAGGACAAAGTTCAACAGGGTTTCTCTGTATTTAGAGGCAAAGTCAGATGTTCCTGTCTTTTCTTTCTCTGTCTGATGTGGTAGAACTTTTGTGAAAAATCTCATGCTTTTCTGTTTGTGTGCAGAGGGGGCACCAATACATTTCAAGGTTTTCTTTGAAAGAAAAGCAGATCCTATGAATAAAATGTGCGATTTGAAAATCTGATGATAAAACGCAGAAGAAAACACACGGAAAAAGGGATTTCATGCTAAAATTAAAAGAAAGGTGGCTATGAGATAGATGTTCATTTTAGTGGCAGTCTTATGTCAGCATTATGCCAAAAATTTCAAAGGGTCTTGTGAACTGGGGATGAGGCACTGTGATTAAGGAGTAAATAATCAGCAAGAAAGTGAATGGAGTGAATGTCATGTAGAATCATATCACAAGTAGAATGTAAAAGTCTGTACATAGATTCCTGCCTAAGTGGATGCTGATAATGCCAGCATTAATTGCCAGAGATTTTATGTTAAAATCTTCTGGGCTCTGCTTCAAATGAAGCAGGTTGTGTTCTTTCAGAAATCACTGAGGTCAAATAAAGCAGAGAATATGGGTCAACAATTGCCTGAAGAGAGCAATTACCTGCTCAGGTAAGTGCCATCAAGTTCCCTCTCCACCATGCAGCAACATGTCAGCCAGGTAGGTCACGAAATTTGCAACTCTTGACGTTGCCTGCTACACTTTTCTGTTTTTGTATTAGAAACCTTCTTGGCCACAACTTCTGTCAGTTTAGAAGAATGACAGACACTTCAAGGGTCCTTCTTCCTAGGGCTGCTTTGGATACTTAAGTAATTTTGGGTTGTTTAAGGAGGGACTGTGTCCACTCCTATGCAGAATCATTAGTTACTTATGAGTGTTTGATGTGTAGAGGATCTGTAAGGTTCTTGGGCTGTTGCAGACCAGGTGTCATACTCTCATAATTGATTTAACCTCACTAAGCGTGACTAAGAACACCTGTTTTTCTGTGATACTTTTTCTTCACATATATTACAGCTATTTTCATTATTTACAGTGTATTTTTAGACTTCACATTTAATCACAGCATAAAAGTGCAAAAGTCTGTTTTCCACAAGAAAAAAAAATGTTTTTCATTATCTTGGGGTTTTTTTTGTTTAATAATTGTATCATGTTTCTGACAGCTAAATAAATGGATTTTATTAAACAGGATTATGGGCTGAGATTATTTAGCATTCCTTTTTTATTATGTGATGTAGCCTCTTCTGGGAGCTGTGAGTTTCTTTTCTTCATTTCCAACATTGATTCTTGCATTAGATGGTTACATTGAATAATTAATATACTTCCTGTGATTGATGATTTGCATGGCCTGAATATTAGGTTATCAATCATGACCCACTTGTTCTAATGTAATCATATTGAAAACATGTCAAAAGCTGTTTACCCAACAGTGACAACAGGAGCTGTGATATTGAAGGTGCCTGATACACTACAGCAGAAAATATCCTGGTTGAACATTCATAATGCAGAGATTATGAGTTCTTCAAATTGATGTAACAAAAGCCTGGAGCCCTTGGTGAGAGTTATCAGCTCCAATAAGAAAAGCCCTTTTTTCAGCTAGAAATTTGTACTGATTTCTTTGCCTTTTATCAGCTGCTTAGTGACTTTTTGAGCCTACAGTGTAAAGTAATTATGTTCTATGCTGCACAGCATAAAGAAACTGAACAAAGAAATGGAAAGTGTTCTTTTTTTTTTTTTTTGAAAAAGGAATGACACTGCCTGTATCTGTTGTTACTGGAAAGAAAAAGCATCGTTAAGGTCTTTCCATAGTTCACTTTCACTGGATTACCACAGATATTGAAAAAGTGGGTTTTGCTTCTGTGGGAATCATTAAAGCAAAGCACTACATTTTAACACTCAGCGTATAATGCACATTTCACTTGCAGTGCCTTTCTTAGCTTATAGATGTTTCTGCAGACCATACTGGTTTCATTTCAATACCCTGTTGCTCTTTACCTTGGCCAACTACAATGACAGGTTTAGTTGTGTATATTTATTTCACTCTCCTTTTTCCTGTGACAACTCAGATTAACATGGGAATTGTACTGAGATTCAACTCCATGAACTCATACCAGTAGAAACAGTCCCTGTGACCACAGCAGAATCACTCACTTCAGATAGAGCTGCTTGAAGTGGAAAAGTCTAAAGTGCTGGACTTTATAACTCTAAGCAGCAAAGCAAAGCTGCTTCCTTCAACCTCTACCTGATTACCACTCTGAATGTAGCGTACATGGATTTTTCAGACTCCTTTGCTCACAAAAGGTCATGCAGTGATGCTTTTCCTAACATTTGACAGTGTTTTATTCCTCATGTCACCTTTCGGCTTTGATGGAGTCCTCGAAAGCTTTGCTCCTTCCAGCTCCCTATTGTTCCTGATGTTAGGAACTTAATTGGTGGATGTAGACCAAAACCAGACTATTCATCAAGATTAAGAGTACCGCAGTTTTATCCAAATGTGAGGACCCTATTAGTCTTGGCTAGCCTTCAAGGCTTATAATCGTAGAGTTCATATTGGTGTGGTCTCTGAAGAGCTGGCATGGTTGAAAATCATAAGAAGAAAGACAATAGAAAAATTTTAAAGCTCAGGAAAAAAAAAAGCCCTGCAGTTTGACTACCTTCTTTCTTTTTTTCCTTTAGCTGATATTTTACTCTGTTTCTCCAAAAGAGGAAAAGCGTATAGCAGCTATGTAGTCCAAGTGATACAACCCCACAGGAGCGGTAGTCTGCTGGGTTATCACCAGAGTTGAAGGCCTAGTGTTTCAATTACTTAATATATGGCAATATTAGCCTTGTTGTGTCTCACAGTGATTATAACAGAGAACAAGTATGTTCACTGTTATAGGAAAATGGATTCTTAAAATAATTTGTAGTAATAAAACCACAGACATCTGGGACTAGAGAAAGTGTAGGTGGAAAAAACCTAGTCATCTAGTTTCTCCGCCAGTGTAAGATTTCAGTGTGCATTTTTAGTGTATTAGTGTAATAAGGTTACTTTGAAAACTGTGCTCTAACCTGTTGGATTTGAACATAACCACAGTGATTAATTGTTTTTCTGATTTCTTGGCTTGAATCTCTGTACTAAATTCAGAGCATTTCAAACACTAGTGCTTCTACAAGCATGGGAAATTAAGTAAATTAATTAGATCATAAAAAAAGCTAACTATATCTTCTTCTAATGCTTTCTATCACACTAAATAGTTCCCAAAGTGCCAGCTCAGGTCCGTGAGAAAAATTGTGTTTGCTTTCTCCTAATCTCTTGTTAGAAATTGTCTTCAAAATGAGGCAATATAGACAGAGTATGTTCTGAGTTTCCTTTATTTGCCTGATGTTTCAAAAGCCTTTAATACCCATTAGTCATCTTTCCTGCATATCTAAGATAGTTTGCAACTCTGTTATTTTTAAAGTAGAAGCAAGGGCTGTCCTTTTGTTAAAATGACTCCAGGAAAGACACCTCCAGAAAGACTCCCCATATCTTAGACTGACATTGGAAGAGTTAGTAAAGGTAGCGTTGTAATTTCTCTCTCTCACTGGTGGCTGATCTTGCAAGTATTTGTGTATTTGTTGTGCCACTGTGTCTTCTCTTGATTGCATCATGGTCGCTTTTTGCCTCTCATATATTATGTATGAAGTGGGTCAGAAGAAAGCCCTGTATGTATAAGAGGAGCATAAAACCCACAAATCTTGTAAAGCACTGATTGTTTTATAAAGTTTTCCTGCAGGAAAAGCTATTCTGCTTTTTGAATCACCATTTCTACATTTTTTTAATCAACATTTTTTTGGTTATTGCCCCAAGACTAAAAACCCACTAGTTTTCAGTTGTTTAATTTCTCAGCCAGTAGTAAAATTTTCCTTGGAAAGGAGCAGCATTTTATGGAAACCATCAGTAAACTGTTTTTCTATGGAAAATATTTGAATAGCCCTCCTCTGTGTGTATAACTATAAAAATATTCAGGCAATATGTGCTAAGTGGGCGGCACAATTGTTTCAGCACAGAGCACCCATCTCTACAATTTACTGCCAAAAGCAAATGAATCTAGTGAGCTATTTAACATAATAGGACATAGCAGGTGTTGGACCACATCTTCAAACAAACAAAATCCAGGCAATGACTAATTTGCTGCAAGGAACAGTATAAGCAAAATGATCTTCTTCTGACCCATAATACTTAAATTCCACAGGAAAACAAATCCACTGTCCTTCAATGCAGAGCTCATGTGTGCAGGATACAAATCTTTGTAAGCAACCAGAGATATATCTGATACTATGCTTGGAAAAGATCAAAATAACCATGGACTTCTGAGACGAGATGTGAAACACATCTCTGTGAACATTCCTCAATATACCACAGTTATAAATAAGTACAAACAAAGTCCATTCCCCACTGACTCTAAATGGAAAAGAGCTGGAGAGGAGAAGAAAATGATGACTATATATGTTTTCTTTATAATTGTGGAATGCATTCAGGCTTCACACCAGGCAGCAGAGAGAGAGAAGCAGTAGATGCTGTTCTCATATGCATCTCTTGGTTGAAAAGAGTGTGAATTTTGTCATCACCGTCGTCCACAATGGTCTCTTGACTTTGAGAGCATAATATTTCTAGGTCTACATTTATGAGCAGTGAAGGATTAATTTGCAGGTGGAGAGATGAGGGGTAGTTTAGTAGGGCAAGGGGCAATTTGACTCATTGTGTTTTGAGAAGTTTGGCATCCCAGGTCTTGACCAGCAGGAATGTGGGCTTACCTGGAGCCTCTTCACCTGCCTCTGCATTTCCATGAATTGCTGTGGAGCCTGCAGCACCATCCTTTCTGGGCCCACTAGATCATGCACGAGGTTTCTAATGCACGTGACAGCCACTTTACATTTGATATCACTGATGCCAGCCTAAGGTGACAGAGTTGTTTTATTCTTGGCATCCTGTTACTGTGTGAGGATACTTCTCATAGCTACTATAGATGTTGTAATAACTGCAGAGGGGGTGACAGGATATTTCTGTGTTGTTTTGTTAACTTCTCATATGAACAAAAGGAAATTAAGCTGGGTGTTGAGCGACACTTGTCATTTTCTTCCCTGGGTATTTATTATTTTTTCTAATATTCTGTTTCCCCCTTTCCACTTCCTTCCCCTGCTAGATTCTTAGTGACTATATTAGGATGAATGTGTCTGTCAGCTTCAAGATGTGACTTTTTTTTTGCTGTTTTTGTAGAGCTGTCCCAAAGCATATCTGGAAGCTGGAATTATATAAAAAAAAAGGAAGCAGAGGCCTCTGTAGTGTAAGATCTCTGGCCTTGCCTGTAACATGAACGCCCGCTGAAGTGAGGGAAGAGGAGGCTCATTAGGTGACTCCGACTTCTGCTGCCTTTGCTATTTTTGGGCCAGCTGTCATGTGCATGGGGTGATCTGCCTGGCCTTGACGTTTGGTATAGCATCTCAACACCAACCCATTGTACCTTTTCCCTCTCACACCCTGCTATGGGAGAGAAGCAGCCACTGCTGTCTTTATGCCACCAGGTCAGATGGCCAATTAAGCAAGCATAGGCTGGATGTGCCCAGGTAAGGGCTTGGGTGGGCAGAGGGGAGCAGGGTTTGCAGAGCCATCACCTCAGAGTACCCTGCAAACCCTCCTCTCCACTTCTGCCGCATCCCTGGGAACTGCCAGGAAGAGCATCTGAGCTGCCTGCAGCTTTAACGGTACGGCACAGGGGAGCAGAGGTCTCCCAGGATTAATTAATGGGCATCCCAAGAACACATTCTCATTATAGCTATAGCACTAGGGTTTTTCCTCATTTTGCAGAACATCAAACGTATTAGATAGCATGTGGGGTGGAGGCAGGGAGGAGCAGGGAAGGCAGAGGCTGCAGTCAGAGGGAAGCAATATGGACTGGGAGATTGAATCTGACCCTGTCAGAGGCTGTCACAGGACTTAATATTGCATTTATTTAAACTGGATTTTCACTGGGATAACGCGGCTGACTTTGGGGGAATGAGCCTTGCTTTTGAGGGGTGTGCGGTCCCTTGGGCAATGAAATGCCACTGATAATAAAGAGCTCGTGCTGACATCCTCCACCATGATTTTTATTTGTTTGTAGCTGCTCATTCTTTGTTAGAACACAGAAATGGCCAGGCACGTGTGTTTTGTTTCTTTCATGTGATTTTCCCCGGCAGTCAGCATGGCTTATGCTCAATTAATTCCATCAATATATGGTCCCCTCCAGCCTCATCTGCACTTGTGTAGCGTGACAGGGAGCTGTGAATACACCACTAACTGTGTCCAGACAAAGGCGTGAGGAGGCTCCATGAGGGGTCTATTAACTCCACAGACAGACTGCGGCTTCGGCTCCAGCACAGCCTCTTTGCAGGAGGGATTTCTTATTTGGTGAAACACTTAGTAAAACGTGTTTCCTCCCTCCTGGTGAATTAAATGCCACTCGGATGCTGGTGAGCTGCGGCACTGCTGTCTGAACTGCATCTGACAAAACACTGGGGTAGCTGGATGTGGTTCTCCAGTGCTCACAAGCACACAGGAACACAAGCTTAGAAGAGCTTAGGAGTCCACCCTGGGTGATCAACAGGGGCAGGTGATCAACTCCGGCTGAGTGTTTTGATAAAGAAGATGATCTGACCATGTTCTGTCCCATCAATATGATTAGGCAGTGATGACTTTCTCTAAAAGAGCACTGAAGTCCACAGCCATAATTTCATCTTTTTCTTCATAAAATGGCAATAAATTCACTGATTATCTCAGGGCCGTGTGATGCCCTCAGCAGTGAGGCAATGTGCTTGCAGTAGGACTTCAATGTTCCGAAGAACAGAGAGGAAAATAAAAACAGCAGTTTTCACGCAAAAAAAAGGTCTTTCTGTGCATTGGGTATTTTGAGGCATGAAGCTGTACTAATTGGGGTGCAGTGTAATGACTAATCCCATTAGAGGTGCTGTTTACAGATTACCTGCTTGTTCGAGGGACTAGAAAGCAACGTTGGAATAAAAAAAAAAAATCAAAAATGAGAGAGAATATTTTTTTAGAACTGCTGTGAGAATGTGAGAGATGTTAGTTATATTGAAACACTCTTTCAGCCGACAAGGTCACTTGTGGCAATAATCCGCTCATTAGAGGTGTAATCCATCACTCAAGTAATATCAATTTAGTGCCAGGGTTTTAATGCAGGTTGTACTAATCATTAGCGGCAGTTTGTCAACTGCATAATTCACCAGGGATTGGGGGTATGCATGATTTAGCAGGTGACCCTTGACCTTGGTGGAGTAAGAAGCCTGCCTTAGAGGCAAAATCAAGAGGGACAAAAAGCAGTGCTCACTCATGAACAATTATTATGCTTAACAGCATGACTGTCATTTTAGAGGGAAAGGGGAAAAAACAGTATGTCCTGAATAATGAAGGATTAAAATTCACCTGAGACTTGGCTCCAGCTACAATGCTGGAGTCACCACCCTCGCTTAGGGGGGCAGGAAGAAGAAAACATTTTTTTTTATTGTTTACTTAATGGCCCCTTAGCTAATATCTAAGAGTGAGAAGCCCTTCTGCCATGCAAAACATGAGGGGTGATCACAGCAACAGACTTATTTATTCTCCTGCAGTGAAAATGTTGGTTTACTCCTATCACTATCCCGGGTGCCAAGAACTGGGATTGACCTGTGACTGTCATAGGTGAAAAGTATTAGTTAGGAAAGTCTGCATTAGTGTCAGACAGGTAGAGGATTTTCCCTCAGGCTGATAATTCATTTGGAGGGAAGAGGAGAATAACCTGAAGTGAATTTCTGTGCCCACCTGAAATCTACTCAGAGAGTTAAATGCAGAGTTTGATTTACCAATCATTATAAATGTAGTATAGCATCATATTCTCTATTTCAACTATTGGAAAAATTCATTTCTTTTCACATCCCACTTGGGAAGTTATCAGTGTCTTACCTTGCAGTATTGCTGGTCTGTTTTATAATAGCAATAATCCTCCTGAAAACTGGCAACTAGGACCTCTTAAGTGCCCTAAGCTTTACTGTAATTAAGGTACTTTTTTGCTTGCAATAATTCACAATTGGCTTTGACTTAAAAACTGAAATTTAACAAGTGATTTAACCTGTAATGTGCTCTAATTGCTTTTGGTATTTTGGAAGTGGGGGTTGGGTGGGAGAAAGAAGAAAGAGGTCAAACAACTCAATAATTTAACAGAAAAAGTGGCAAGTGAAGTTGCATGTTAGGCTCTTTCTGACTAGAGTTTTAATATGCACACCACCCTCCTGCTTGTAAGGCTTTCTGATAATATATCTGTACATTATGTCTATGCTCATATTTAAAAATTATGCTTGGAAGGAAAAAGGGGGCTGAGCAAACCTGCTTGCTAGCTAAGAATTTTCAGAGAATCATAGAATCATAGAATCAGCTGGGTTGGAAGGGACCTTCGAGATCATCAACTCCAACCCTTGATCCACTACCGCTGCAGTTGCTAGACCATGGCACTAAGTGCCACATCCAGTCTCTTTTTAAAAATATCCAGGGACAAAGAATCCACTACTTTCCTGGGCAGCCCATTCCAATGTCTGACCACTCTCTCTGTAAAGAAATTCTTTCTATTATCTAACCTAAACCTCCCCTGGCACAACTTGAGACCATGCCCTCTTGTCTTGAAATGTTACTTACACTGTCAACAGCAAATTTACATTGCAGCCCATGCCAGCTCCAAAAGAAGAGGCAAGGAGTGTGGTGTCCCATCCTGAAAGGGAAGGGAACACCAAAGATTTATAGATGCCCACGGTCAAAAAAGAACAACAAAAGACATAGGGTTCACAAAAACTTACAAGGTTTTATTACTAAATCATACACTTGTCATGGAAATTGGTATAAGTTAGTCCCTTATCTTCTAGTATAAACACATGGCAGTGGATTTTGAATAGAAAAAGTGAAAGAGAGAGAAGTAGGTAGAGATTAGGTAGAGTCAGAGAGAGAAGGAAGGGAGGGAGGGAGGAAGGAAGAAAGGAAGGAATGAAGGAAGGAAGGAAGGAAGGAAGGAAGGAAGGAAGGAAGGATGGATCAGCAGTCCTGGTTCCAGTGTCAATCCAATTGATGGATGTCAAGGGTCCTGGAGGTGCTGGGCTTCGTGGGGGTACCTTTTTGTAGATAAGTCTATCCTGTCCCTCCCTCCCACGCAGGGTTTCTTGCTTTTGATGCAAATTCACTGTCATGCACAGTTTGTTCTTCTCGACATTTCTAGAAATGGGTCTGTAAGGCTTTGGTTGTCTTGATCCACCCCCACAGTCCATGTCCGCTTCTTGATCTCATTCCTGAGCTTGTGCTGTACTGTGTTGTGCTTATCTCCAGGAGCCAGAACAAGGATGTTTGTCCAGAAAAGTGTTGCCCTACCTCCATATGATTCCCTTCTCCAACCAAAATCTGATCATTCTTGCCCAATACTCAGTGTGTTATCAACAGTCCTTGGCTGGCTCCATGGCTGCCTGGCTATCAGTGCTGGAGACATAGCATTAGCCCCTTATCTTCTGGGCTTCTACAAGGAGGAATGTAGGAGAAGGCAACTGGGCACAGCCACCAGGCACAAGAGCAGCCAGATGGTAAAAATATCAGTGAACAATAACACTGATGATTAAAATTTGTGACTACTCTGTCTTTCAGAGGGAACTAGGTCACTGCTGGATTGTTCCCATTTGCAACATGGGTAAAAACAAGGAAAAGAGGGATTTTCCTGCAGTTCCTGTAGGTCAGTTACAGCACTGATGACATTTACAAGAAAAAAAAAAGAGAAAAAACTGTCCATCAGAATATATTGACGCCACCTAATTTGAGGCATCTACTTCACTGCCATGCAGGATAGAGAGCTAGGGTCTTCCAACAGGATTCAGCCTGCATGAGTCACATTCCTGCTCCAGATTATCTCCCTCTCACCTTGGTAGGTGCACCAGGGAGAGGCTGTGGCTCTCACACCCTGGGCAGTCTGGGTTCCCTTGGTGCCTTCTGCAGAGGCATGATGCTTCATTTAGCTGATGTGTGTATTTCCTTGGCTGGGAAACTGTCTAATGGAGCTCCTATTGGGGCCATCAGTGGAGCCTTTAATGTTCAGCTGCTCTAAGAAGAGTGTGTACCTTAATGTGAGCTGAATTGCTAAATTTAGGTATTTTAGCTGAATCACATCCAAAGTGATGTTCCCCTTATTCAAAAAAGGGTAGAAACAGGAAATGGAAATTCAACACTGGGTCAAGCCTTGATTGTAGTTCAGCCACATTTAGTGATTCTTCTTGTCTCACATATTTAGACTACAGAGGTTTAGGCAGGAACTATCTCCTAACACAAAGGACACTGCATTTCTGCAATCAGAAAATAATTAAAATTCTTTAAGGACATAACATAATCAACAGTTTACATGTGAATAAAAAAAAGCTTTTAGGAAAAGAACAATTTTCATCCAGTCACATATAAGATGTCAAATTCCTTTCTCAGGTACGAACATACAAAGAAAGCAATGAATCCAGACAATATTTGCCTGAGTTAGCATTCTCCTCTGCTGGAAGTCAAAAATCTCCACAGCTTCAGGCAATATTCTTGCCCATGGACCTGAGAACAGTAAAGCTCAAGTCTCCTGTGGACTGGCCAGAAAAGGAGGCAGATATAAGCCAAGCTTCTATTTACTTAAACTGCATTTTTATCAAATCCTTTATATAACTGTAGCTTCTTTAAGATTTCTTTTTTTTTCCCCCTCTTTTAGTCTTTTTAATTTCAAAAGCTGCTGTTAGTGGAAATCGGGAAAAAATCGCAAACCAAATGAAGCATGATACTATCATTAACATGTTGATATTTGGATATATCAGAGGATAACACAGTGTCCATCTGGACTGCCTTAACAACACAGTTAATTGCATTATATATGGAGAAGGGATTCAAAAGAACAAAGAATTGAAGCTACTCTATTTAAGTAGCCTATTGCTGTGGTATCGAAGCACGAGAGTAGATCAGAGCATAAGAAAAGCAGATTGCTAAAAGCTATACATCCCATATCTTGTGCACAGCTCTGTATAGAGATAAATGAAACAAGCAGAGCAGCAAGCTGGAATATCAGTGACAACAGATTTACTCCCTCCGAGTGTTTACAAGGACACCAACTTCAATGATTTCCAAAGTGAGCTCTACCCATCACAGATGAGCCCCACAACATTTGCTGATGTTTCAGGCACAGCTGCTAGTCGTACGGGACAGGGTTTTGAAGGTATCTTCTAGCCTAAGGAGGCTCACCTAGTGGGGGTTTCAAAAATATCTAGCCACTCAACTCACAGGAAAATCTCATACTAGCAATCCCACAAGTTGTCTATGGTTAGGTGTCTAGATACTCTGCAAAAGTCTGGGGCATCCTGGTGGGCTGTGGCTTGAATTTAGCTTGTGGGGGATTTCTCTGCAGAGGACATACAGGGTACATGGGGAGATGCTCTGCAATGTCTGCTGACAGTTCAGGCCAGAGATGGAGGTGCATGCTGGCTGCTGCTGCCTATAAGGTGTTGGTAGAGGAAGAGAGGTGCTGGGAAGGGCATGTCTCTGGATGGCAACTGTTTCTGCCATGACTGGGGCAAAATGGGAAAGCTGCTTGAGCCACCTTGCTGAGCTGAGCAGATTGAGGGATGATGTTTCTGGTTGCTGGAACAGTGCTTGGGGAAATTGCAGGGTCCCTAAATCTGTAGTTAAATCAACCTGATGACTGTGGGCCTGCTTTTCCTGTATATGTCAGGTGAATCATGGCACTGAGGATCATTAGCCTCCTCTCAAAGTACAATCCTAACATTACTGGTAAGCAACTGCTGTATATGGTGGAGGGACACCAATTAGTGATGATCTGTACTACTGAAAATAGAAGAGAAGTTGGTTCACAATGCATCAGAGCTGTTGTTTCTCGGTGTTTGCGTACAGAGTTGTGTGAATTTGCTGGATGGTTAAGACCACAGCAGGTAGCCCAGATGCTGATTTGATCCCTATGGTCACTCCTTTAGATATCATCTCCCTGGGAGAGCTTGAACTATGTAGAAAGCATGCGTCCAAACAACTGCAGCTAGTGAAATCATGTGTCAGAGACAGGGATAGGCCTGTGTCCATGGAGGATCTTGCTTAAACAGGCATGACCTCATGTCACTGTGGGACCAGCAGCATCCCAGTTTCTCAAGCATGCTCTGGCCCCACATCAATCTCCCAGAGGGGCACATCCCTCAGGGTAGTGCCAGATGATCTTCCTGGCTGGATTCATCTGCCAACATGTAGCACCAGGGATGTTTGAGCTGCACAAGAGTAGCTTAGTATCTGCATGGTCAGGCCAATGCAGCACTGTATGTGTAGGGCAGAGTTCCTCTCTGCCAGCAGCTGCATCTTATGCTGCAGCTCCACCACTGCTGGAGTCAGGAAAATGCAATGAAGGGCTTAGTGTCCATCCTGCCAGGTCTACGAGCTCAGGATCCCATCCAGTGTCAAAAGCAGCTCTCTGTGTACCAGTGTCGGTATTAAACTCCTTGATTTGCTTGAAGTCTTCTCTGTTTTGATCTTCCTGGGTTTACTTTTTTTCTGTTGGAGTTTATTTTCATCTGTTGATTTATCCTGGGATGTTTCATTTCTAACAATATTTCCTTTATTTGTCTTTTTTGTGTGTGTGTGTGTTGTTTTTTTTTTTTTGTCAGGAGCTATCTGTCATTGTTGCCTCCACAGGTGCTCCAATAATACCAGGTGCAGAATATTCTGGATGCCCAAAACTGTAACCATTTCCTAGTAAAATTGGACATATAAGATAATGTATCTGTATACTGAAATGAAACATTGTAAATGGCTCTGTACAATCAAAACAAAGTTGTTGGACTGATTACAACTGACATATGCAAACATTTCAACTACAAAATTTCAGTAACTGATCTCTGTTAAATTCCAGACAGCAGATGACACTTAGAGTCTTCTAAAGAAAAAAATGCTAGTCTTATTTTTCCCCCACTGCTTTTAGTATTTGCTCAGTATCATTAATATAAATATGCAATCATCGAAATCAACACAACTGAAGTTAACAGAGCAACTCCAGATTTACATCAGTGTAAATGAGAGCAAAACTTGATCTCTCGCATGTAATTTATCTTTAATTCTGGTTTAAGTCTCTCATCTTGCTGAATAAAAACTGATGTTCTTCTCATACACAATCTGTATACCATTCATTAGTGCCTTTTCTGTTTGGAAGAAAGATTGGAGCCTGTGGTAATGAAAGCTCAAATCCTGGGGAGCAGTACACATGGTATTTTGTTTTAACTAAATGCTGTATTGATATTCTCATGAGTGGCTTTGCATTACTTGAACATTTATGAGTAGCTTGAACTAATAAATCTCTAATTAGCACTAATTACTAATTAGGTTATTGATTCCTCTGACTGTGGACTCCTCACTGGTTTTATTCATAAGCAGAATGTTATTTTAAAAATTCTTGTAGATATACCCACAAACGAAACTCACTCCTGCCATAGAAAGGAGCAGAGCAGCAGGTTCTGGGCAGCCTGCTTGTCAGAACAACACCCAGGCTTATTCAGACTGAATAGGTCAGCTGAGGGGCAGAGGTATTTTTTTTTTGCTAATTGAGCTGTCGGAGTATCGCCTTCTTGTGCAGATGCACTGGAGTACCCCAGCACTTTTCTGCTTTCCGGCATGATGAATGCCTGCTGTTTACACTCTGGTGTGTAACCATGGGGGCCCAGCTCCAAAGGGTGGCTGATGCTCTTCTGAAGGTGTTTTGAGGGAGTCATGCTCTTTTTGGTCTCTTGGCAAGGCCTAAAGCAGACCTGCTGGAGCAGGTTGGTGTACTCTGCTTTGCATCACGTAGTCTGCTTTTCTTTCTGTTTGTGGTTTTACTGGTAAGAAAAGCCCTTCTAGACTCTTGTAACACCAGAAGATTTTCCCTTCCCCTTCTCCCATCTCTCTCCAGTAGCTGTCCTGCTCACTATCTACCTGACGAGTCAAAATGGGTTATTAAAGTCTTTGTGAAAAGTGCTCTGGATTCTGCATTTACAGAGCATTCCCAATTCTTTGCAGAAACAGCCCCTCCTGCCCCTCAAGGCTCAGGAGCTCCATAATCCCATTTTTTTTCCCAAAGAGCTCAGAAAGGAGGACCCCCAAGCTGCAGGATTCCTGCAGCGAGTGCTCACCTTGATGCTACCATGACTGCCATACCACCTCACCAGCCTCCTTCTAGTTCTTCACAACTACAGATTCATTTACAGAGGAGCTTTGACCTTGTATCATTTATTGAGGATAACAGCACACTGTCTGCTGACTTCCTTCACTTGAAGGCAAAGCACATAAGTGGTTGAAGAGATTTTGGCTTTCTTCACTGACAGTAATATTTTATCTGGAAACGACTGATTGTCTCTCTGTTAGGACTGGTAGGAGAGGTCAAGTGCAATATTACTTTATTTGAGCGTCAGGCAGTTTCACTTGCAGAGGTTTTGCATATGATACATCTTCAAATTGCAAACCCCGAAAAGTGTAAAATGAGGCTTACTTCTCATTGGCATTATCTATAGGGAACATGTAAAACCTCTTGGTGGCTACCTTCTCTTTCTGTTTATTTCTACATGCAACTCAATGTGTTTGTTTTGATCCTTACAGCCCTGTGCAGGTTATGTGATGAGCCTCTGTGACACCAAAGATCAGTGGTGCTACACTCATGAGGACATTCTTACCAGCAGACTCCAGGCCCTGCTGAACTTTGCAGTTGCATGCACGTAACTCCCTAGGAGAGCTGTGGGGGATATCTGCGTGTGGCAGGGAAGAGATAGGGCTCCCTGTACAGCAACATCTGGGGACCAGAAATTGAGTGATCTTGGCTACAGGCCCTCGACTCTGAAATATGATCTTCCCACCCTTCTGGTCCATCTCTCCATGGACTAAAGGAATAAAGAAGGGAGCTAAGTATCTCTGGATGGGAGTCCAGTCAGCTAATTAATATCAATGAGGTGCATGTTATTTTTAGTTATTGCAGATGTGCTCATACCTCATTAGCTTAAACACTTTAAAGCAACTAAATAGCAGCTTCTGTCATGCTTAAAGGAAACATTTTATAAAGAGGTTATTGATCTGGACTTCAGAGGAACCTGGTGTGAAATCTGTAAGGCTTCTTCTTCCAGAGGAGGGAAAGGAGGGGAAGACTTTACAGAAGTAAACCTAATGCGTCCTGTTTTTTAATGCACGATAAGATGAAGCCAAAAGTCTGATGTGTTTCCAGGTGGGCCTGGTGGGTTTGCATTTACAAAGGGCTGGTTCCTACAGGCACCTGTAGATGCTTTGCAGTGAGGTGACTTGAATATCTTCCTGCGACAGTTGCTCTGGGGAGAGAGTTGTTCCAGAAGAAAGGGTTTGTCCTGAGCCTGCAGGAAGAATATTTCTTTGGCCCAGCTTACCTGATATTTTAATTTCCATATTTAGCAAGTACCCCAGATGTGTGTTGCAGGAAATAAGTGACTTGTCAGTGGTTTTGAGGTTTCTCAGCAAAAAAAAAGATTACGTCGTTTTGTGCTGAAGTATTGAAGAGAGTGTTTTATATTTTGAATGCTAATGAGCACAGTTTTTTTCAGACGGGAGCCATAAAACTGTCATTATGTCAGTGGTATGTCTTTGTTCCTAGCTTTGCTTGTGCTAATCAAAGACAACAGTGGTATATTTTGAGTTAATACTGTAACAAGAAGAATGGCATTAGTGGTCATCATCATGAGTGACTCCTGGACATGTGGTAATAATTTCTTAAGTGTTTCTGAATAGTAAATGAGTGAGAGAGAGGGAGTTTAGCTCCAGTGCTGTATAGAATGGAATGTACCATTCAGCTGAAATGGCAAATCCATGGCTTACATTTGAGAGGCTGTAAAAGCAAAATCTGCTTTTTAATATAATTAACATATCTCTTTCCATAGTCCCTCTTTCTCCTTCAGCATCCAACTTTGCCTTTCTATTTAGGATAAACCAGCAAATTTTAGTGTTAGCAACTGAATGAGTGCATTCCTCTTTATGTTCTTATGGAAATAAATCCACTTTGGAAGGCAAACTCTCATCCTTTGAGTATTTTTGTTTTGCACAGCTGGATGTAAGTTTGAGCTGTCAGTTGAAATGGCATTTTCCTTCTTGTTAATAGATGCCCCTTGATTTGGTAAATACCTGGAAATAGAATTGGAAACCTTATATACTTAAGTGCCAGTTTTCTCAGGGGAAAAAAAAATACCACCCAACCCTTTTTTATTATCAGTCAGGCAGTTTTCATTCATTTGGTGAGGCAGTATGTTTGCATTGGCTGGCTCATGAATGGCTCCTGCATAAGGAATCATACATTTTAAAAATTCTTTCCAAAGCTTTTATAAAAATACAAGAAGTTAAATAACTTTAACACAGTTATGTGATCAGTCTGATTAAGTTAAGCCATTTAGTCTAAGTAACCCCAGTGGGGTTTCAGCAGTACTGTAAGTTCCAGAGAAGGGAACAATTGGTGTATTTTCACTGTCTTACTGTGTTTCTCAGAGAATACTGAACAATATTAAACATTCAGAGGCTGCATTTTCCCTTTGTTTTGACAAATGCTAATAAGTAGCTAACTGCAAGGGGGGGGGGGGAAATATTCCTAATTCAAACCAGTTGTGTGATGGTTGAGCTCAGCAAATTCCCTGACCAACAAGATTTAATCTGGATAGAAAAGAGTAGAGTGGTAGCCTTTGAAATCACTAATAAAGTCATTAAACAATGTTTAGTTGAAGAGAAATGACTAAAGCCAGAAAAAGACTATTCTGAGGAGCTCTCAGAAGGAATATTAGAGGGCTTTGGTTTCTAATTAAGTGATATTATTAGGAGCTTTGATAAAAGCCCTTGCACGTGTGACATCTTGTATTTCCCTGTGTATCAAGAGTTGAAGAGAAACTAAAAAAAGAGAGACTTTTTAATGATAATACCTGAAAAGTGTTTTTCGGCACACCCATACATCATTGTCAAGTGAAAAGATTAAACTTTATTGTTTCTTTTTGAACCAAGAACTCAAGGTGAGTGGAAATGTCTTGAAATGCAAAGTAGTTTGGCAGATAAAGTAAAATGGAGATGAAAACAGACAATAAAAAGACATTGGCTGTAATAGAGGAAAGAGCGGGGAAGTTCACTCTTTAATGTTGCTGAGAGAACTTTCTCTTTGCTATTAATGATAGTATTTAAGTGTTACAATTACAAGCTTTTATTGAAATGAAACATTTCATTTAAAGAATGGCACCAAAATAATTTTTGTGTGTAATATGAAACATTAGTTATGTGATGCTGCTGCCAAAATAAACCTCACCATTCATTTAAAATATCAGGAAACTCCATTTGAGAGGGTAGTTATACATCCATTGAGGATACTCTGTATATTATTTTTCCTTGGTATTAATAAAGTCTATTAACAACATAACTGCAATTGATTCATAATGTCACATTTGTTTGCAAGTAATGGATGTAAGGTTAAAATGGTTTAACTATTACAATGTTTGAAAATGATTGCTGTTCCCTAAAGCCTCCTTTATTTTTATTACAGTTTTTTTCTCCTTCAGCAACCAGTTGTTTTGCAGTTGTTAAACTGCTTTCAGCTGTAGATACTCTGCATTATGAAGATAGATGGGGCTTGGTGTGGGATTTCCACAAAGGTTGGTTTCTGAAAAAGTGACTTCAACAGTGTGCCCTTGAAAGATTTATTTAACTTGTCCCTTAATAGGTCTGGCTGCACCGATTTCCACAAAAAACCCCACCAAAAACCAAGTCAGTTTTCAGTCAAATACCAGGCTGCTTTGTTGGGAGCCTCATCTGCCTGCTGTTTGGTGCATGAAATGCACACCAGTGACCCCAAAGCACTTTACCTGCTTGTCTCTGTGCTGGTGGCTGGCAAGGGGCTGTGACTCTGGCTGCCTCTTTTTACCAAGAGGCAGCGGGTTTTGTTTGCCTTTTTGTGCTGCACTTACAGTGACCATGAGGATGCTGCCACATTGAGAATACCTGAGCACTCCCCCTTTCTTATCCATGTTCACTAGTTGTAG
This sequence comes from Corapipo altera, assembly GCF_003945725.1. Lineage (NCBI taxonomy): Eukaryota > Metazoa > Chordata > Aves > Passeriformes > Pipridae > Corapipo > Corapipo altera. The sequence continues at coordinate 33,730,003 of NW_020884872.1, forward strand.
ATAGAAGCAATCCCTGAAAAACTCTGCTGGGGGACAGGCAGACCTGAGGAGCAGGTGTTGGGCACTCGGACTTTGCACTGATAACTTTTGAGTTCCTGGGAAGAGTGCTGTCAAAATTACATACTCTATTGGAGCCTTTCTTGCCATCTTAATTCACAATTCGCTTTGAGCAGAGATTTTCCTTCTCTGAGGTTGAGAAAAAAATGTGTATAAAAGCAGATCATTTGGCATGTAAGTCTATATTTGTAATGGGTAGGTAAATGCTTCACCCAGGTACAGTTACATTGTTTTGCCCACTGTCATTTTTTACAGTCACATTCAATGATAATTCTATTTAAGAGAGAGTCCTGACATGTTTGTCAATTTGTACTCTGTTCATACCTGTAGGGAGCATTGGATATAAGTTTTTTTAAAGGAGAAAATAGAAAAGAAATAATTTATTAAAGAAAACATATATGCTTGAAAGAAAGAACACCTTCGAGTTCTTTCACCCTAATATATTGACTCACTGTCAGTATCTTAAAGTATCAGAAGTGAAATCTTGTTTAAAAAATGAGATTTAGTTCTTTCTCACTTTACATTTACAATTTCATGACTTTCTAATTAGACAAGGAAAATATTCCAGATTGGTGGACTTCATTTTGGTTTTGGTCACCACCCAATTATTTCACTCTTTGATTTTCCTGCACTGACAAAGGTTTGCAATTGCTATAGGTTTTGTGTGGATGGCACTCAGCAGGCAATGTGATTGCTGGCAGTTTAAAACACTTGGACAGATGGATTTTTGAACTGCAAATACAGCAGTGGGATACTTAGTTGGTTTTAACAAAGTTTTTTTATTAGGTAATTTCAAGAAATAATGGACACCCAGATTTGCAAAACATATATATTTCTAGCCCCTGAAAAGCTCAAATTCTAATTGTTCTACTTCTTTGAAGAGTGTCCTGAGTTTTCACATCTTGTTATTACAGAACTTTCTTCCAGAATAACCACATAACAGGGCTACTTCTGGCACAACTGCATGTGCAGTAGAGGAATTGCATTCATTAACTGTATTAGTGTCCAAATGGCACATAATCTGTATACAGAATTAAGCCCCAGCCTTGCAAACAGATCCAGTGTGTCAGTGGATCCAGAAGATTACAGAGTCGTAGAATATGCTGAGTTGGAAGGGACCCACAAGGATCATCAAGTCCAACACTTAGCCTTGCACAGGTCCATCCCCAAGAGTCACGCCAAGTGCCTGAGAGTATCATCCAAATGATTCTTGAATTTTGTCAGGCTTGGTGCTGTGACCACTGCCCTGGAGAGCCTGTTCCAGTACCCAACTACCCTCTGGGTGAAGAACCCTTTTCTAATATCCAACCTAAACCTCCCCTGGCACCACGTCAGGCCATTCCCTTGAGTCCTATCACTGGTCACCACAGAGAAGAGATCAGTGCCTGCCCCTCCTCTTCTCCTCATGAGGAAATTATAGACTGCAATGAGGTCTCCCCTCAGTCTCTCTTCTCCAGGCTGAACAGACCAAATGGCCTCAGCTGCCCCTCATACGGCTTCCCCTCAAGGTCCTTTACCATCCTCGTTACCCTCCTTTGGATGATCTCTAATAGTTTAATTAATCTTTCTTATATTGTGGTGCCCAAAACTGCATACAATATTCAAGGTGAGGCTGCCCCAGTGCAGAGCAGAGTGGGACAATCCTCTCCCTTGACCAGCTGGTGATGCTTTGCCTGATGCCCCCCAAGACATGGTTGGCCCTCCTGGCTGCCAGAGCGCTGCTGACTCATATTCAGTTTGCCATTGACCAGGACCCCAAGGTCCCTTTCCATGACACTACTTTCCAGCATCTCATTCACCAATCTGTATGGACATCCAGGGTTGCCCCATCCCAGTTGCAGAATCCGGTACTTGCCCTTGTTGAACTTCACATGATTGCCCAGCCCTCTAATTTGTTGAGGTCTCTCTGCAGGGCCTCCCTGCCTTCAAGGGAGTGAACAGCTCCTCCCAGTTTTGTATCATCTGGAAACTTGCTTAGTATCCCTTCCAGTCCTGCGTCCAAGTCTTTCATGAGGATGTTGAAGAGCACAGGGCCTAAGATGGAGCCCTGCAGAACCCCAATAGTGACAGGTTACCAGTTTGGTGTCACCCCATTCACTATTACCTTCTATTCTCCACCCATGAGGCAATTGCTCACCCACCACATGATGTATTTATCCAGCTGTGTGTTGGAAATTTTGTCCAAAAGGATCCTGTGAGAGACCATATTGAAAGCTTTACTGAAATCCAAAAAGATTACATCAAATGGCTTCCCTTGATCAACTAGGTGGGTTAACCTGTCATAAAAGGAAATCAGGTTTGATAAGCAAGATTTTTCTCTATTGAAGCTGTGCTGGCTGTGACCAATGACTGTGTTGTCCTTCAGGTGTTTTCCAATATTTTCCAGAATAATCTTCTCCATAACTTTACCAGGCACTGAAGTGAGCCTGACAGGTCTGTAGTTTCCAGGATCCTACTTCTTGCCCTTTTTAAAAACTGGGACAGCGTTCACTAGCTGCCAGTCAACTGGGACCTCTCTGGATTGTCAAGACCACTCCAAAAACATTGAAAGACATTTTGCGATGACATCAGTCAGCTCTTTAAGTATTCTGGGATGAATCCCATCAGGACCCATAGATCCATAGGGATCTAGCTGGAGCAGCAGATCCAGCACTAATTCAGGATCGACTTGAGTTGATCATTCTCACAGCCATGGTCCTCCAGCTCAGTGCACTGAGAACCCCTTGATCTGTCATCCATGTTGAACACAGAGACAAAGAAAGCATTAAACACCTCTGCCTTGTCTCTGTCCCTAACTATAAGGTGATCATCCCCATCCTACAATAGGCCAATGATATTTCCATACTGCCTATTACCATTTTTTAAAAAACTCTTTTTATTGTCCACCACATTTCTGACCAGCTTCAACTCCAGTTGAGTTTTGGCTGCATGAGTTTTCTCCCTACAGTGGCAAGCAGCATCTCTGTATTCTTCCCATGTCACTTGACCTGGCTTGCACTGGGCATACACCTTCCTTTTCCTTCTTTGCCTTATTTCCAGAAGAAGCTTCCTGTTTAGTCAAGCTGGCCTTCTACCCCGCCTGCTTGATTTCTGGCATTTGGGAATTGCCTGCTCCTGTTCCCTTAGGAAATGATGTTTGAAAAGCGACATGCACTGATGGAGCTGAGCACCTGCAAAAATATTTTTCCAGGGGACTTTACTCACTATTTCCCCGAGCAACCAGAAGTCTGCTCTTCTCATGTCCAGAGCTGAGAACCTGTTCCATTAAGTTGTCATCCAGGTTTTTGAGGAATCTTTCGGCCTGGGTTGTACCAGCTGTGTGATGTTCACAGATCAGCCTGTTTGCAAAAGATCTCATCTATTTTGTGCAGGATTTCAAAGGAGAGGTATGTTTGGTTGTTTTTGGTTTTTTTTTTTTTTGTTGGTTCTGTTTTCTCCACTAAAGCTTGCAGGGTAAGTCTCAGATAGACTCATACACTGAGTTAGGTCTAGTGAGTATTTTAGGTGATATTTTTAGTGTTTTCTAAAAGCAAGGCAAAGTAAGCCCAGTATATTTACCAGAGCAGTGACTCCACATGCATGCAGCATTCCCATCGCACAGGCAGTGGATGGCACACCAGGAAAACACGATTGTGGTGGAGAGCTATTCTATGTCACTATTTTTGTGTGGTGACAATACAAGGTAACATTGGAAAGTGTCTGCTTTCAGATTTGTTAGCTTCAGAGAGCTTTGCCTCTTCAATGACACGATTGTGTTAAAGCCAGTGCTCCTATTTGGAAAGAGCAGAAAGCTGGATCTGAAATCTGTGATAGTGTCATTGTTCCCAGAGGAACAGTATTAGGCTTCACTTTACAATGCCGTATCTCATTTGGAAAGCACCATCTCTGGGAGTTATATAAACTCCTTTTTAATATGGATGATAGTCTTCAGGATCACATAAACTTCTTAAGACGGTAAGGCTTGCACAGTTGAGAGTATTAACTATATTATTTCAAACACTTTCATAAAAGTTTTTCCTTTCACTTTTTGGATGGCTTCCCAAGATTTACATTAAGCTTTTGACTGTTTAAACCACTTCTATGGTCAAGTATTTTTCAAGCAGAATGAGTCTTTATAAAGCTACAGCCTGAACTGTGAGACTACAACTACTTTCTCAGATCAATGGCTCGGGCAATTTTTTAATATTGGGTATGATGTTCTACATTAATAACTTTGCAATTATTAAAAAAAGAAGTGTTGTCAAACCTTTTTTTTTAAATTGCTTTATGGCCTGATTTACACAGCTAGTTTATTTTGTTTAATTTCTGCGATGCCTTGGCTACTGTGTTGTTTTTCCTGGGCTCATTTTGGAGCTCAGTTTGGGATTATCCAGTGACTGTTTCTGCAGTCAGATAACTGATGAGCAACGTTGATAGTGAGAGAGGATGAGGGTTTGTTCTGAGGCACAGACCTACTCTTAGCCTGGCATGGGGCTTCCCCAGCTTCTTGCAAGCGTGGCAGATCCCAGCTGGGTAAGGCAGGTCCCTGCTCCATGCTGTGTGTCTTGGGGCTGTCCCCATGATCAGTGGCCATGCGTGCCGGGCTGTTGGTGAACTTCTCCTCCAGCCTTGCTCTCTGGGGGGCTGCTGATTCAGCTTTCCGTCTTCTGCCTGGCTACCAACTTCTGTGGCAGTGACGGCAACACAGTATCTGTGAGGCTGCTATCTCCTGCTCTGTCAAACAGGTTTTACATTAGTCCAAACATTCCAAAATTATTAGGAGGTGGTGGGCAAGCAACACTGAGTCCCTCAGAACTTCTGCTTAAATCTCTTCTTTTTCAGCAAAGCATTTTAACTATGCCTGTCATTTTTTGCTAACTCCCTTTCTCCCCTTCCCCTTGTGTAAAACAGAGTTGTGGAATGGCAGATTCTCAGATAGCACAAGTAATATGTCTAAAAGTTTACACAAAAAATGAGAGGAGATAATTTCCCTTTTTACTGATCACCGACTTTCAGCTGAGAGAAGGCTGTGTATTTCTTTATGAACTGATTGTAGTTGCTTGTAGAAGGAGTACAAGACTCCAATCCACTTAGAGTTCTAAAATAACACAGCTGATATGATGTGTATCTGACTTGCTGTTTTGGTTACTTAAGGCACAGGAAACTAGTCTGAGGCAAATATCTAGGCAGCGTGTATACTCAGTGTCCACCCCAGGATGATTCATCATATCCTAAAAACAATGTCCACAATCAAGGCTCGAAGTATGGGTTCCTGTATTTAGAAGATATTCATATAGCTGCTTTAGCCTAGTGTTTAAACAGGTAAAATCAAGTGGGATGAATGCCACTGAACGTCACCATCAAGATTAAGATGTGAACTTCATTTGTGCAAGTATATCAGCACTGTCACATCTTCTCAGTGAAAGAACTTAGTGTCTCACACCAACAGTTAAGTACTGCTGTCATACCTGCCTCTACACACTGTGTATCATAAGTTCAGTGACAGTCAATGACTGTCATTCTGTCAAATGGCCTGATTCTCTTTGACATATAATGCCCTTTACCCCACTTTGGCAGTGGCAAGAAGCCACACAGAAGATGTAAATAATATTGAAACAGACCTTAGGGCATCTAAACATTGCCTGAAGAGCTTAAGACTGGTCTTGTATAAGAGAGAATCAAGACTTTTGAGTTTTTTCCTTGAATTCCAAGGATGCAGGATGGATCATGGATATTGCTATGCATGGGTTAAAACAACTGAATATACTAGTACTTGTTATTCATCGCATTATATTTGGTTAGGACTAATATATATAGTATAGCTCCACAAATTCACATTTTAAATTATATTTTGTCTTTTCAATATGTTTGGCTTTTAAAAAGTCCATATGTATTTGGGTAAGAGTATATTCTGACAAGCCGGTGGTATCAATAATGATTTAATTGTTCCTCACTTGATGTGGCAACATTAGTGTGCTTCTGATTGTGTTTAAAGTGCAAGGGTTTCCGGGTTGCCACTGTTCATGCACAGGAGAGGCATGGCACATCTGAGCAGTCCTTTTTGTCTTTTTCTGTGATGACATACATTTCTGGGTAGAAAAACTATATTATAAGGGTAAATGACAGGATTATACCCTCAATAGGAAGAGCAGGAATGATATTCTTAAGTGTTTGGAAGGAACGCAGCCAAGGCCCAAATGCTTTTATTTTTCAACTTCATCGATCAAAAGCTACTCTGTGTAAGATGCTAAATGACATCTGACGTATCTGAAATGCTGGGATAAAACACCAATAGCAAAAAATCCTAAGCAATAATAAGCAAGGTTTCAGTGCTAGTAAAGCAGGTCCTCTGCTGAGGAGAAACGTTAAAACTACGTGAATTACACCCAAGCAACTGACAACTTTACTTAGCTATTCCATACATTAGAGGATAAATCTCCATTCTAGGAAGTTTCAATGCCATTTTAGTTATCCATTTAATCCACCTATTCATTTAGCAGGAATGGTAATTACGGGAAAATTGCTGCCAAACTATGATGTGCAATTAAAATTCAGGCTATTTTGTGTGATGCAAAATCTCCCTTTTTTACTATCATCTTACAAATCCTCTGATAGAAAGTTTGTGCCTTTTTGAAACAGAGCTTGTAATAATAAGCCATCTGGCTTACTTAAACATGAAAGATTAAAATGATATACAGTATGAAGGCTTCCTATTCAATTGCTAATGTCCAAGAACTCAACTCCAGTGGTGAAAGCTGTCATTTGGGGGGAAGAGGTAATTAAAAGATTTCCTTGTAGAGTTAGGTCCTAGAGCAGGGAACTGGCACATCCAACAAGCAAAACTAATTTTCCAAAAGAAAGCAATGCTGGCCAAATGTCTTGCAAGATAATCTTCTATATCCTTAGTTCACTCACAACTGCTTGAGTGGGACTGAAAGGTGGTTTGATGACTGGTGGGACAAAAGCAACCAAACCCTGCTTTATTTACCGTACTAAGCCAGCATTGCTTCATAACATGGACTGGTCTGAGGCAGACAAGAATGGGAGAAAATGCATTGTGATTAAATAGTGACCCACTCTTTTTAAGGAGATGTGGAAAAAGGTTGCAAATATTTCAGGCAAACTGCAATGCAGAAATGGAAAATCTGGGTTCTGAGAAATGGCATGCAGAAAGGCACTCTTCAGAGATGAGCTTTTGAAACACACACATTTAATAGCTCTTAATAGTTTATAATTGGCAAGAGACTAATTGAGGGCACAGTGCTTGGGCTTGTGAAGCATACAGACCATCTGAAAACTGGGGTAATTGTCAACTGGCTGTAGAAGAAAAACAAGGGACATCTCAGCTGTGACAGTAGTGGCACATTCTGTTGGTTTCAGCTTCCCTTTGCCTTCCACCTCTGACTGATGAATTTCCAAACAGGAAGCAATCGAAAATCCTGTTGATCGGGTGAAGCCCCCAGCCTAGGGTCTCAACCCTAAGTGGAAGCAGAACTGAGAATGAATCGCTCCCAGGCAGCGCTCCATATGGTCTGGAGTACTTGTGGGGAGTGTTGTATCTTTGACTTACAAAGCAAAGCCTAAATGTTATATGTGTAACCCTCATGGATGAAGAGATCATGTCTCATTCCTTATAGGAAGAAGAATTTAACACAGGATGCAAAATTCTCTAAATAATTTTAAGCTCCATGTGTCATTTATAGCAGACTTCTTCTCAGTTGAACTTTGCGGAACTGCTCTACAAGTCTGGAGAAGCATAAACTTCCTGTATTTTGTTCTGTTGTCAATATTGCTTGTACAGCAGCCTGCTTAATTACCACTGAACTATATTATCTCTGTCTTTATCAGACTTTTTCAAGGGGAAATGTTTTAAAGTGCTGTGTGCAGGTACAATACTCCATAAATAAAGGAAGAGTACTAAAATGAGAACCCTCCCATTAAAGACACTATCCTCATCTGCTCCTTTTAAGAAGAGCTGATTTAATGAAAATCCTTTTGCTATTAATTCTACTTTCAGGCTCCATTTAGGCTAAGAGGAGGAAATAATGAATCATGACATAATGCAACTCCCTGTAAAGTACTCAGTTTACCACACAGGCAACCCAACTTGCATGTGCATTTGTTTTTGTTTTTAAGACTAGTTCTAACAATAGCAGCCAATGAGAGCCTATTAACTTCATTGTGCCTTAACTTTCTCTCCAGTCCTTGGCTATCTTCCAGCTTAATTCCTCTGAGTCAGCAACACATTCAAAACAGGTTAAATGAACTCTTGGATAAGAACCTTCACTAAGGAAATAATTGATCTTTCCACTGCAGCTCATCACCCCTTCAAAAAACACAAACAAAAGCACCCGCAAAGGCAACATTTTAATATGCAGCCCTATTCAGAGGTGACAGGATGGGTGAGAGAGGAGTGTGGGGATGGATGAGTTGGGGAAGCCATGGTGTTATAGTTGTTAAGCAGCCAAGATGAAATGCATAATTTGGCAAAAGTGAGAAGAAAGGGTCACAGAACTATGTAAAGTGAATGGAGTATATTTGCTTCTCTTAAGGACCTCTGGTTTACCTTCAGCAGTTTCTCATAATCTCATTTTCTGACACTCTTCCTTTTTACTCTCTGTAATTCTGTCCTGTAAATGATGAAGATTGACATGCCTCTTTCATGTCAGAGAAAAGAGGATTTCCCTCTGCCTTAGACCACAAACATCTGTAGGAAAAGAGAACAAATCCACTCCTTTGTTGGCCTAGATCTTCATTCAGGAGGATGGAGTGAGGAGGATAACAGCTTCCTAGATGTGTAGGATGTCTCAGTAAGGGAAGGGAGTACCCAGGTACCGATAGAGCACTGAAAACATACAAAAATAAAACATGAGAATTCACTTTGTCTTTAAACAAACATCATGTCAGCTGCAGACTCCCTTTTTTGGTATTTTCATGGACAAGAATTCATAGATACATGGATAAGCCAAAGAGAATAGGCTCTATGACTAAAAAAAAATAGACCTAGGAAAAAAGTGGCCTAGCAGCTGTTATGCTGTGATCTAAGTTAACTAGACACACCTTCTAAAGCAGCACACTTATTGTCCTCCGGCCTTCTCATTGCTTTATCCTTATGTCCATAGTGCATGAAGACTTGGGGTCACTGTACCAAAAAGTCTGTCCTTATGCTGCATGGTAAGAGTGAAGTGCGTCAGTGGACTAAACCCAATTTTCTTGAGGACTTCTCTGCAATCTCTATGAGGAACTTGGAGCTATCATAAATTTTATTTTCCTCTTTGAAATTCAGGCACATCTGAGGGAAAGAATAAGCCATGTGCAATGTAGATGTGTCCATCAACAGATAACCCTGCTGCTGAGGTCTCCACTGAAAAGTATGTTGGTTACATGGTGATGAAGACATTGAAAGAACATGGAGAAGATGTAACAGAGTTATGCAACAATTCCTTGTTTGCTCCACCTTTGTTGTATCATATCAGTGGCTCTTTGAGAAAGAGACCAGTGCTTCCTCCTGTGTTTCCCTAGAGCTGACACAATGGCACTGTGGTTTTGACTGGGATTTAAGGTAGTACCAGAATAAAAATGTGCAGTGGTATATTCCAAGGATGCAATCCTCACTCCGGAAAACTCCTGCTCTTTGCAGAGGATTTCCTGACAAAGAATACTATTTTTCCCTGAAAGCTTTATTTGTGAGAGATTATTTGCCTGTTGAAAGGCTGGCTGAGAGAAAAGACTTTGTGTGTCTGATTTTTCTAGACTTTTCTGTGCTAGCTTTATGTGTGGCTGCGTAGACCAAGTGACTGACCAGGCCTTGGCCCCTTCACTTGGAATGTCTACTCACCTCTTCAGTCATTGGAAGGAGAAATTTTAGAACCTCCTTAAGTGTACAACACATAAAATACACTTAATAAGATTTTCTAGGGGACGATTGTTTACATTGTGGAATGTGTACTAAACCCCAAAAGAATTACTCTCAGAAGGATATCTGTCTTCTTTGCTTTTGAAGGAGCTGAGAAGAGTAATTTCTCCTCTGATACTCCCATTCCCCCCTACCTTGTATATAGTAACTCCTTGGGAAGAAGATAATTAAGTCTACTGACTTCAAATCTGATGTCATTACAGAGACTTTCATTTCATTTGAGAGAACTCCAGTGTATTTAATACAGGTGAGAACAGTGAGAATAATATTTTTTTACTTCTTTTTGGTACCAAAACATATGTGAGGCCCAGCATGGCTAGTGGCTCAGCAAAGGAGTCACTAGTGGAAGTGGCACAGATCGGTATCCTAAATGTAAACTAGCACAGAGACATTGTAGGTCTTTCAGCAATGGCACTTGCAATTGTGGTTCACTCAGAGAGATCTGAAACTACAGAGATGTTCCCATGGCAGCTGATTTGACTGATCACTGACACATGCCATAATGAATCTGTTGGGTTAGCTGAGGAACATGGAATGATCAAGACAGCAAGGAGAGGATAGAAGCAAGCCTTTCTGACACGAAAAGTGGTGGAGCTGAGAACCTGTCTTACTTTCACAGGGATCTGAGATTAAAAAGGCATATGACCCAGAGTAATAGAACTGCTACTGCTTAATCTGCAGGTAAGAGAAGTTCAGCTCTTAACCTCAGAGTGACACAACAAGTAGGCAGGATATTTTGAAAGAAAGGTTTCCTTAAGATAAATAAAAGTCGTTATGTGGCTCAAATGAAGGGGGATTTGTCTTGATTTGATGTCATAGCTTGGAAATGAGAGGCAAAACAACACCTGAAGGCTACTCATTGACTAATTTGCTGTCCAAAGCAACCCAAATATACTGCTGTGCTGCCCACTCTTGCCTTTCCTCTTTAGCAGTGTTCTGGATTCTATGTATGCTACCATTATATGTTTGTACCCACAACAAAAACATCAAACAAATTAATGTTCTTTTTCAAACCCCTCCTTAGGCTTTCCTTCTGCTACAGTCTTTCAAATACTGTAGGGAATAATCAAGCTGTCCTAACAGTGGTCTTGATGCTGATACTTATCCTAGAAGAGGAACTACTATGTCACCTCCTTTTGTCTCCTTGGCCTTCTCATTTTTCCACTTTCATCTTTAATTTCTACATCCAACAGTTGCAAATTTTGTGGGGCAATGAATGCCCCTAATTCTAGCAGCTGTTGCAATTCAAAACTATGAAAAGCTACTAATAGTTAATTCAGTAGACTATTGTTGCTCAAGGTAAAGGAGTGGGTCCAAACTGTTCTACCAGTTACAAATGAGCAGGCCCAACCAAGTCAACATCTGTTCTATATCAACATTAAACCTCTAAAAAACTTTGTGATATGCTGCAGGCACAAATATGGACAGGATGCTGATGATTCGTGTTGCTCTCTATTTGAAGCAGACACTGACTCCTGTTATCATGGAAACAGAAAGATGTGGTTGAAGAGAAACTGGTTCAAATGGATCTCAGAGAAAATGCTTATGCCCTCCAGCACTGAGGAGCATTTTAAAGCCAGTTCTTAGGTGAGCCTTGCAGTTGAGAGGATCTTCCTAGTGGGTGCGGGGAAGTACAAAGACATGTGGTGGCTTGACTTTATTTGGTAGTGTCACATTAATGAAAGAAATATGTTCGTCCATCATCTTGAACCAAACGCATTAACTCTTGCCCTTGAAGAAAAAGACCTGAATGCAACCACACACATCTTCTGAAACTAGCTTACAACAAAGCCCTTGTGGCCAGGAGGGCTAACAGTATCCTGGAGTGCATCGGGAAGAGTGTGGCCAGCAGGTAGAGGGAGGTGATCCTGCTCCTCTACTCAGCCCCAGTGAGATCACACCTGGAGTACTAGTTCTAGTCCAGTTCTAGGCTCCTCAGTACAAGAAAGGCAGGGAGCTACTGGAGAGGATCCAGTGAGGGTCATAAAGATAAGTAGGAGTCTGGAGCTTCTCTCTTATGAGGAGAAACTGAGGGAGCTGGGCCTGTTTAGTCCAGAGAAGAGAAGACTTAAAGGGGATCTCACTAATGCATATAAATGTCTCAAAGGCAGATGCCAAGAGAATGATACCACGCCCTTTTCAATAGCGCCCAGCAACAGCATGAGGAGCAATGGCCATAAACTAAAACATAAGAAGTTTCACCTCAACATGAGGAAGAACTTCTTTATGTTGAGGGTGGCAGAGCACTAGAACAGTCTGCCCAGGGAGGTTGTGGAGTCACCCTCTGTGGAGACATTCCAAACCCACCCGGACATGTTCCTGTGTAACCTGCTCTAGGTGACCCTGCCTTGGCAGGGAGGTTGGACTGGATAATCTCCAGGGGTCCCTTTCAACCCTTACAAGTCTGTGATTCTAGTCTGGCAGTCATAGACATGCAGAAGTTGTAGCTGACTTAAATCACAGAAGTCCACTACATAGCATTTGTAGATTACTTCAGTTTCAAAGTATGCAGAATACTAGACTCTCACTACAAGAGTTTTTCCTCTCCTCCTTTGGGGTTTGCAAACCACTTATGTAAGCAGAGGGCACTGCTGCAGTAACAGGTTATACAACAGCACTAGGAGTTCTACTGTTCCCCCATAACAGCATCTCTAGAAAACTTTATAATCTACCCACGAGAAAAAACCCAGTGGGACAGGTAGAGGGAATCCATCCACTATTTCCACTGCTCTGGGGATCCAAAAGGAAATCTGCATTTTCCCACCACTTAGGTTTAAAGCTGAGCTTTAGCTGGTGTGTTGGGTCTATCAAGGCTCAAAGCATCATGCATTTTCCAGTTAAAAAAAAAAGTTTTTGCCATCAGTGGCAGCAAGAAAAGAGTCAAAATACCAGATCCTCCTATTAAGTGTCTCTTGGATAAGTTGCTTCTCCTTCTGCAGCCATCCTATGTGCATGGAGGCTTTTCATTAAATCATTCTTTCTTCCTAACTTGTCTTATCACCACAGTGATTTTTGTCACCATGTGAAGCATTTTTCTGAGGCAGAGTTATGATAAGCCCAGAGGGTCCCCTTAGAATGTGGCCGTTTTAGTGGTGTAAGAAGCTCAAACCCAGAGGTTGCTTTTTGCCCCATTGGTAAATATGCTGCATGCATGATGTGATGCCACTTCATGCAGAAAAGTGTAACCCACTGTCCTTGTGTTTTATGGCATCACTTGCTTCTGCTTTGTATTTATGTTGTTATTAACGCTGGCTGCTTTCCAATAGCTTCTGGCCACAATGTCTGCTGCAATCTTTTGTAAGCTAAATCAGACACAATCTGCAGACAGAAACATATTATCATGTACATAATTTTCAAATAAAGCAGTGCATATGCAACACACTGTTGTTTTTTATGGAGGTGTAGTGAATTAAATCAAGAATTCTGTTAAGCCCATCTAAAAGAATAGCTGTAGAAAGTCATAATAGGAAGATATATTATCTGTGTTTCAAACAGAATAAATATAGAAAAAGAAGACTTAAAATCGATAGTCTCTAATAGAAGGCAAGTAATTAAATATGGTTCTCCATTCCTTGTCCCAAGGAAGAATTTAGGGAAAATGTAAGATGAGTAGGTTAAAATAATAGACAAGTGCCTGTCTTTTCCAATGCTTAAAAGTAGACTATGTAAAACAGCAAAAATCTTGTGGCCTGTGAGAAACCTTTAGTGATTTGGGGATTGGCATTATTTTTAATAAAGTCAATGAATATTTCTCCTTTGGTTTTCATGGAATTGTTGTTGTGTCTCCATTGCTTCAACAACCTTTTCTCTGGCATCGATGAATGCCATGTCCCTGCCCTTATATCTATTCAGAAAACTGCTACGGAGATGATAATTTTCCTAGTGCATGGCTTTGACTTCCTTCTCTTGCCAGACTCTCTCTGCTCTTTTGCCTAGAATTTAAGCTACTTGTCCTCATTTTCTACACACTCCATGGCCTATCACTGCCTATCCTATCATCACAGGCTTGACTTCTGCCAAACAGAAGGCAGCTTGGGAAAAACAATGAAGATGTTTGGTTCAAAACATAAACCTCAAAGCAAACTTCAACTGTTTGTTTCCAGGGAAGTTTTCTGAAGGCCGGTGGATAGCATCACCTGAATTTTGAACACCACTGGGGAAGTTTATTCAATTTTTTGAAATTCCTGTCCTTTCTGGCTGCAGGCAGCTCTAAGCATTTGTTGTAGAACTGTTCCAGTCAGCATACAGTGTGGATTCACAAGCACTGAGGGGTAATGGCTCATGCACATCTTGCTAAGACCCACAGCAGTCAGCCTGGTCCTGGTACATGCCTACTGGGTAGCCTGACCCTACTACGCCCTTGTGCCCTCCCAGACTATCAAGGAGTGTCTTGGATTTGTGTCTGTGGGACACTGTGGCCCCTTCTCTTGGGAGCAAAGCATGGAGCAGCAATTGGCACTCATTCTGATCCCAGACAACAGGACAAACAAAGAAGTCTGAGTGAGCAAAGCAATCCATGTATGCCTGTGATAGCACTGACATGCACTCAACTAAGCTGTGCCAACAGATGAATGTGAAGTAAAGACAAAATCAATATTCTTGGAGCAAGGAGAGACAGTGAGGGAGGTGGGATGCACAGGTGTATGGAGCAGGGCCCCATCACTCCTGCTTGGTGATGCAGGAGCTTCAGCGTGGTTTCTACATGCTTTCAGTATTTTTTATTTAAAATATGCAGTCATTGCTACCATCCTTTACGACTATCAGAAGGGAGATTCGGTCCCATAAAAAGCAATACCTTTGAGCAAAACAACATGGGCTGTGCTTGGGTGCTGTGGCTCAAGGAATGTGGCAGATTACACATCATTAGTGTGGGCCACTTACTCCCACCATGCCCTTCCTGGTTTTAAGAATCCCAGACTTTTAAGGAAACTCCAGAAATCATTAATCTTTGGTGGTATGAAGGCTGGGGGAAGACAGGAAAGGAGACACCAGGTGCACCTGCATGTGGGAAACAAGGATATGGTCCTGACACGAAACTTTTGCCTTTATGTAAAATTTTGCCTCCAGTTGACCTGTAACATTCTTTGACTTTGCAAAAAAACCCCCGCAATTCTTCTCCAAAGGAGCAGAAACCAATGAGGATTTGTGGTTTGCATCAATAACTAAAATTGTTCCTCAGTGCATCGTTTATAACTTTCTGATGAAATGTGTGACTGGAAATGTGCCCTTTGCCTGCCACCACCACCACCATATGTAAAATAAACTAACAAGAGAGAAAAAAGGCATGGAAGTAGCAAAACAGTCATCTTAGACTACCAGTTAACCAGTCACAAATACACTGAGACTCAGTGGTAGCCTCTTTCATGAGTCAGGGCCTGACAGGGAGCTTCTTGAATCATCAAATCATAGAATAGTTTGGGTTGGAAGGGACCTCAAAAATCATCTAGTTCAAAACCCCCTGACATGGGCTGGGACACCATCCACTAAACCAGGTTACTCAAAAACTCAGCCAACCTGGTCTTGAAACTAGTTTAAAGTCTGCCATGGTTTTGTCAGGGCATGAATCTGACTATTATTGAATTCCCAACCTGTTTGCAGACCTGGATCTGAAGCACATCGATGTTATGAGCAGAGAAGTTCTATGCTACCATTGTCCTGGCTGTCACGGTCCCCTGGAAGAAGCATTTGTCTCTCAATCCATTTTAAACTTCCCCAGTAAAATCTTACTCCTTTCTAGACAAATGTCCTTTGTTTCAGTTGGTGCCTCCAGCAGGTTGAGTCCTTAGCTATTATTTTTGAGATTATTCACTTTAGCTTTCCTACTTTCTGCCCAGAATTCACAAAATATCCTTTAATTTATTCTGCCTAAAATGAGATAAACCATGAGTGACCAGTCTCCTGGGGCTGTGCCATTCTGTAGCAAGCCTTATGTAAAAGATACAGGGCACATTTTCAGCACTGTGAGTTGTTATTAATGAAGGCTGTATGCGCAACTCTTTGTCCATCACAATGAAAATTTACCCTCATGTATCTCCTAAATCTCAGATGTAGATTTCACTTGCAGCATTTTCGGATATTCTTTGATTATTTTTTTCATATTAGGGGACCATAACGATACGTCTCTGCTCAAGTGAATATACAACCAGACCTCATCTGACATGAAAATTTGCTAGTTTTTCTTTTTGGACTTAAAAAATTTGCCTTTCAGAGCTATTCAGTAAGATAAATGTTAATGAGAAAAATTTTAACAAGGCAAGCCCTGGCAGTGACCCTCTCGGATCTAAGCAGCGCTACAAACTCAGGGCAAGCCTGATGCATGAGGAACATCTTGCAGAATATCGCTGGCCTTCTGTTCTATCAGCACTATAGCTCTAGAAACAAGGCTCTTAATGAGGAAAGATCAATCCCAACAGGAAAACCTGTGATATTTGACATCAGTAGACAAGCATCCATGCTGTACAAACCCCCACCCCCCTGACGCCAGCCTCTGCTTGCAAAAAATAAAATAAAATAAAGTAAAATTGTGCCATTTTCATTCAAACTTTAAAGACTCAGGATCACTTCATGTAGCATTTAACTATCATTTCAGTCAGGCTTTTGAAGCTGTTTAAGTTCTTTTGTACCGGAGTTGTTTAATGTTACTCAGACAAGGTAAATCAAAGTCTAATAGAGTGGAAAAACAGCAAAGGCAGAAAATAGGTAAAAGATAAATCACACAGGAAGTTTTGGGGTTTTTTTTGTTATTATATTCATTGAGATCAAAGTCCTTGTTTCAGCTCTAATTAACAAAAGCTAATGCAGATTGGAGACCTTCTGGCACTGAGCAGAGCCTTGGAGGATACAGTTGAAATCTTCTGAAGATTTAAATAATTAATATGACACCTTGAGCTTTGGATGGGAAAATAAAAAATAAAAAAAGGAGAAGAGGGGAGAAAAAAAGAGCCCCACGTTCAAGTTTAAGAACAATGCCATTGCCAAGTTTGATACCATTTGTTCTGATGAAAATGAGCTGAGTAGACTGCACCGACTTCATTGTCTGGTACATTGGCAGTTCAGTGGATTGTTTCACCTTTTGTCATGCTAAGGGAGTCTTTTGTGCAGTACTTTGTTACCCCCAAGTCTGCCTCAGTTGAAGGAGGATAGAAAAAGGCAAATCTGCTTTAGGGACTTGGAGGATGGTCATTTAATGGTTTTTAATCCTCTTAATCCACGTAAGAATGGAGATCTCTGAGTGAAAATCCCATCCCAGAAGTCCTTATGATTCAAATGCCTGGCTCAGGAGACTGTCTTTTGAAAAAAAAAGCAGCAAAATATTCTTCACTACTGTGGCATTGTGGTTTATTTCTCTCTGGTTTTCTGAAGCTGTCTGATGCAATATAAGTGAAATGAAATTGAAACCTACTTTGAACCCTGTGAAGTAGGAGAACAGAGTGCCCGGTGCCAGTCTGTGTGTTTGGGGTACTCTGATGATTTGGCTTAATTTCATGAAATTGATAAGGACCCTCTTTTCTGATTGTCTCAACTGTATGCAAATCTACCCTACATTTGGGGGTGTACTAATGCCCTCACCAAGCTGTTTTCCACTTGGATATTTTCTAGGTAGTGCAGTGCTCTATTGAGTTTGGATATAGATTACTTCTAAACTATTGACATAATTATAGCGAAACCTTTCTGCTGAGCTCATTATTAGTTCATAAGACCATGATTTCTCTTCTCTGCCACAAAAAAAAATCAATATAACAAATTAGATAAACCACTAAAGAACTGCTAAGGGGCAATTTTTATAAGTAAAATTAAAGATGATATGAAGACAGAAGGGTTTTCTTGCTCTCAATCCACAGACTTGCCATTTGCCACAACAAGTTGACTTTAAAATAATTTTTCAATTACATACACAATGAAGTTTTTCATTTGTTTATGCATTTCATTACTTCATTTTTTAGAACTGGTTAAAATAAAGGAAAGAGAGAGCTTCCAACCTGTAATTGACTATGTAAAAGATGTAGAAAAGAGTGTGTTAAAAATGATACAATTTCTTTTAAAAAGATGAATGAAAAAAAAGTTTCCCACTGCAATAATTTTCATCTAAATAGAGAGCAAATGATTTTAGCAAAATTGCATGATGAAACAACTCAAGGTACGTCTTAAAAAATTACTGCTCATTAATGCAATGCTTTCTGTTCCAGTTAGTTTGCTACATTTATCAGTTAGTTTCTCAGCATCTATTCTTACAGCCCTCCCATGTCTCTGAAACAACAGATACAAATCCAGCAATGGGTTCCTAGGATTTTAATACATTTTTTTTTAAAATTCAGCTTGCATAAAACCACAATATCTCTGAAATAATTTCAGCTAGATGTTAATATCAAAGTACTCTTAGTCTGCTTCAAGAAAAACTGCATTATTTTGCTTTTTTATCTACAGAAAATTGTAGACTACTCATGCTGTCTGTTGCATCCTGTAAAAAACTTTGGCTGTCCCTTTGATGAAATTTCTTTTTTTCCGTCTAAATCAGGTTAACATCTCATTTGAGATCAATAGGAAATTAACTATTATGTGAGCTTGCAGCCTAGAAGGCCAGTAGCATCCTGGGCTGTATGAAAAGAGGCATGGACAGCAGATCAAGGGAGATAATTCTCCCCCTCTACTCCACTCTGGTGAGACCCCACCTGGAGTACCGTGTCCAAGTCTGGGACCCCCAATATAAGAAAGATCTGGACTGGATCCAACAAGTCCAGAGGAGAGCCACTAAGCTGATCACAAGGCCGGAACACCTCTGCTATTAGGACAGGCTGAGATAGTTGGAGTTGTTCAGCCTGGAGAAGAGAAGGCTCTGGGGAAACCTTATGGCAGCCTCACTTTATAAAGGGGGCCTACAAGGAGGCTGGAGAGGGACTTTGGACAAGGACATGTAGTGATAGGAGAAGAATGGAATGGCCTTAAGCTGAGGGAGAGGAGGTTTAGATTAGATATTAAGTAGAAATTCTTTGCTGTGAGGGAGGGGAGGCACTGAAACAGGTTGCCCAGAGAACTTGTGGACTTCCCATCCCTGGAAGTGTTGAAGGCTAGGTTGTATGGGGCTCTGAGCGACCTGGTCCAGTAGAAGGTGTCCATGGCAAAGGAGTTGAAACTTAATGATCTTCAAGGTCCCTTCCAACACTAACCACTCTATGATTCTGTAATTCTGTGTTATGAGGGACTCATCGGTACTGTATGCTTCCCTGTTTTTCTACTATTTGTACAGCATTGATTGAAACCTCATCTTTACTGAGCTGAGCCTCACAGGGGATATGCTGTCTTTTCTGGATCTCTCATAGTGCTATCTGCGGATGAGGGTGGCATAAAACATCAGCCTGGCTCACATTTCCTGGCTCACTGAGTCACTATGACCATAGCTCTTCCTTGACAAATGTCTTTTCATTTTTTCCTCATCATGGCAACTAACAATGTTATGGAGGCTCTTGGCTAGCATCTGTGCTCA
The DNA here is from genome assembly GCF_003945725.1 of Corapipo altera. Lineage (NCBI taxonomy): Eukaryota > Metazoa > Chordata > Aves > Passeriformes > Pipridae > Corapipo > Corapipo altera. The sequence continues at coordinate 33,749,436 of NW_020884872.1, forward strand.
GAGCTGGCCTGCATCCCGTCCTGAGTGTGGCCTTAATATGATATTTTGTTGCTTCACCAGAAATGTTGGCAAGGTGTTTTACTATGCTGATTCTATTTTTCTATAACTTCACCTTTCTTGACTTTACCTTCACATGCAGCTGTTAGTCCTCTAAAGCTACCTTCATGCCTGCAAATGACAAATGTTGGGTGAAGATGTGTGCATGAGAGTCCCTTTGGAAAAAGGTGAGTTCTTGTACTCACTGGTGGAAGGTTAGCTATATGTAGGCTGTGATTCTGTGGAAGTAGCATAGTATAAACCATACCAGACTGACAGCAATAAAATGAAGGACTGAGCTATGTGGTAAGATGGCTTTATCGTCTTTGGAAAATAGGGTATGTGGAAGTTGATTTGGAGAGATTTTGTCGTTATGGAAAGGAGTAATGAGTTGATAGGGAAATATTTTTAACAGGAAACTGAGAACATAGTGCAGACATGAGGGAACTCCAGCACTACTATTATGTGCAAGGAGTAATAAATGTGGACTAAATTACTGGAAAATGTTAATGAGGAAAAGAATACAAATGGCAGTCAGAGACACCTAGCTTTTCTAGAGGGAAAATGAGTTGCAGAGTAGGAAGGAAATACCTAGGGAGGAGAGAGATGAACTTCCAGCAGACAGGTGTGCTGGTTAGGGATAGAGCTTTCTTGGTTACAAACCACTTTGTGTTTGCGAGAACTGATGGTCAGCACTGTCAGTGTCAGCCTGTGCACAGTGAGGTGTTGCCTTTTGCACCCTCCTTGGAGACAGTATTTCCAGGACAAGAACTTCTCTGGACACGAGCTTATAGCCAAACATTATGGTAGAAAATGGCTACAAAAAATGGCTCCTTACATATTTGCCAGCCCTTTATACATCAGCCAGCTCTCCCCAATGAAACGCTTTTGTCTCTCTGGCCTCTGATCTCTGTCAGTGGGACAGGTCAGGGTACGCCTCCAAGAGGGACCAATGAGGGAGTCAAGAGCTAAAATGATCACGTTTTACACAAAAAATCCCTACACTTGAGACAAAAATGAGTTAAAGCTCTGCCTGTGTCCTCTCTTCTCCCACTAATGGTGGTACTGGTGCGGCAGGTGTTGGGGGGTGGAGGCTCAGCATAATCCCCCATGACCCACAGCTCTTGAATAGACCATGTTTATTCCTGAAGTGAATGCTTTTCTTTTCTTTTGGACGTTGCAGTATTGAGGCCATCCTGCAGCATGGGCTGGTACAAATTTTTTGTTTATGGGCTATAATCTCCACACAACACATAGTTACTGCAGTGTTAGGAAAGCACAATATGACAACAATTGGTCAACAGTCCGACTGAAAGTTACCTGCTTTTAAAAAAAAAGGTTTCAAATCTATTCAGGAACATAACGGAGTTTCCTTTGACTAACAGCTCTTTTGGAAAGGAATTATTTTTGCTCTCTCTTTCCTCTATGAAAGCCTTCCTCCTGTTAAGGTAATGTAAATTAATAACAACCCCTCTTGGGCCCCAGGATGATAACACAGTTTTTGCAGACTGCTCCTATTCTGCCTAGAAGCTGTCATTTTTAATGTGGCTTTCCAAAGTTTTCTCAGCAATTCTCATTCCCTATGCACTACATACTTCATAGAAATGTACATACTGTTCTTCAGACTATGTTATACATATTCAATCATGTGAATTGTAAATTACGTAATTCTCATGAAGATTACGTGTTTGTCACTAATTCTATTTTTCATATCCTTACCTGGCAGGATTCTGTTGGAATGAACAAAATATAGCATTAGCAGAAACATCTTGACAGAGGAATATGTGGGAGGAGATAGAGACAATAAACAGACATCACATACACGACGTTATAATGCAACAAATAAGAGTCTGACTCAAATCACTTTAAAGGACAGTGAGTAGCCCCTTATTACCAAATTACAAAGGTTGCAGTAACTCCTTTCCCTGAGGTATCACTGCGATCAAGGAAAAGACCCCTAGTAGTATTTTTATAGCCTTTGCTTGAAATGTTTTTGAAGGAAAACTCTGACTTCTAAAGAGTTCTGAAACTGTGTGGTGTCTCAAGATAGATCTTAATGAAATTTGCCGCTATCAAAACTAGACTGCCTAGAATATGGCAAAGCCTATTAGGACCGCAATAACAACATTGATTTTAGGGATTTTCCCCTCCCTATATACAGTGCATACTTTTTTGATGTGTGAAGAGACTGAAGCTTCTTAAAAGATATTTTCAATGGGATAGTTCTGAAGACTTCAGATAAAATATTTCTACACAGTACCTGCAGGGACAGGAGAAATTGCTTCAGTTCATTTTGCCTTAGTTAGAGTCATGTTAAATCAACTGCTCTTGGCATTTGCAGGACTTTGTAGACATTCTTTCAAAAGTGTTTGAAAAGCTTCAAATAGATGAAGGTCTTCAAAAGGCAACTATCACATGGGACCGACATCAGTAATGCTCCAAAGACTGTCCAAAAGGGCCAATACATGATATAAATGAAGCTTTATTACCTTTTTTTTATCTCAGATACTAGGCATGTTCTGTCTTTGCTACATGATCCATTTGCTGCCAAGAGGATACCTGATACGTATCCTGATTAGTAGGAAACACGAGGGCCTGATTTTTCACAGCCTTGAAGTGGATATGGCTATTTGCATGTGACTTTCATATGCTGGCAGTTTAACTGATAATTTGCAAAGTTTTTCCATCAGGAGCAGTGAGAACACAAAGCGCAATGTAAATCAGACATGGCGACATCCATTCCCTCTCGTTGCCTTTCCTTTTGGTGATGTGTAACACTGCACAGTCTAATATAAATTGAAAAGAACAGTGTTTCAGTCTGAGCAACTGCAGCATGAGCTGCATGTCTCAAGATGTACACAGGGAACTCCTGTTATGTTTTAGCAGATCTATTCATATAAATAAGGATTTAATTACTGAAATTTACAAACAGTGAGACTTAAATGACATACCACTGGAAAGTCATACCTGTAATGGTATAAATTCCTAGAATTGAAACAAGAGGATCTATTTGCTCATTCATACTTGTGTGTGTGTGTAATTAAGCCACAGTTACTGGAATAGAAGGAGGAGGGCATCCAACTACATTACCATCTTTCTAGAGTGGGCAAGTGTACAATACCTTCCTTCCCCCTGGAGATCGGAAGATCCAGTGTAGGTCATTGTAAAAGAACACTTGCCTAAATGCAGGATGAAAATTTGCTATCCCATGGAAATAGTCTCTGTGTTTGTATAGGGAAGATAGTGTCTAGATGTGTATCCTGGGATAGGAAGAGCTCCTACACATGCCCTGTTTTCTGACCCCGAAATTCACTTCTAGAGCTTGATCCAGCCACTTCTGTGAAAAGTCAGTTTAAAGGAACATGATCACAGGAGTGTCTCTAAGAGACATGTTGCACCCCAGTGCTGTGGATTTTCCTGATGGTTTGGTGTGCCAAACCCAGGTTCATCACATCATTTTAGCCTTGTTATGATGTGAGAGAAATGTGTATAACTGAAGTAGAGGGGTGTGTACTCACTTGTAATAAAGATGGTCATCAGTGTGGAAATTCTCTTACTTGTGATAAACAATCCTCAAAGTGGCATAGTCTCATAAAAATGCAGCCCTTGCTGTGCCACTTTAAAGAAAATCTTTTTTTCTTTTTGTTCATAGACTTAGGAACATACTTATTCTTGTTAGTGGAAATCAGTAGGTTTATAGCAGGAATGAGCGTGAACCACAGAGTTTCCCAAAAGTGCAAAAAAGAACTTAAATACAATAATATCAGGAGTGGGCTTTAAAATAAGTTATAAGAGTAAGTTAAGATAAAAGATTCACCCAAGATGATGTGCTCTCTTGTTAATGATTATCATATTATCGTATTGTATCATATTTATCTTGTTGCTATAGAGACCAGGGAAACCAGGTATTTTATTTCTCTGTGAGAGCAAAGACATTCACATTTTCCTGTCAAATCTCTCTTAGATTTTGGGGTTTTGAAGCAGCTTTGATGGAAGTGTTTCCAGAGGGATTAAGAGCAGAAGGCAGACTCCCTGTGATGAAAGTACCAGTTTGCAAACTCTAACCAAGGTATCTGGGAAAATTTAAAGTGAAGGGAAAGAAGCTGCATCTACTGTTTATTTCTGTTCACTTGTTGCTTCTTAGTATATTCACTTCAAATTGAAATTCGCATATATAGTCTTAGAATGAGAGTCTAGTTCCTTCTTTGCACACAAGAACTTTTTACTCTAATACAACTTTTGCTAAAATATTTATTATTACTCAAGATGAAACTTTGGGAGGAATCATTGATACTTTAACTTTTGAAGAACCACAGAAGAATTCAGTTTGGACTTTGGAAGTCTCTGCTCCAGACCTCTGCCCAAAGAAAGGCCAGCTCTGGGTCCAGACCAGGCTGCTCAAAGCTGTGTCTGCTTGGGTCTTGAAAACCTCAGTGGTTGGGGATAGCACAGCCTTTTGGGGAAACTTGTTCTGCTGCCTGACTGTTCTCATGCGGAAAAACTCCTTATACTCTGGATAAATCTCTCTTGTCACTATTTTACCCATTGTCTTTTATGGTCTCCCCATGCGTCAGTATGAACTGTTCAGCTCCATATTCTTAGTGAACCCCTGTAGGCACTGGAAGGCAGTGGTACTATTAGGTGTCCCAGCCCAGCTCCTTATGCGAAAAGTGCTCCAGTCTTCAGCACCTATTCCCTTGAGTCCACTCCAGTTTGTCCATATCTACCCTATGCTGGGAGGACCAAAACTGGATGTGGCATGTAGACGTAGTCCATTGTCACTGTTCATACAGGTCAGAGTGCTGTCAACCTTCACATCTGAGTTTGCTGTCCACCAGGGTCCTCCAGTTCTTTCCAGCACAGATGTTCCTCAGCAGTCATTCCTGACCCATTTGTCATTGTGAATAGTCCTGTGCTCCCGTGTTTTTCATTTCCAGCTTACACTGAGCTCTCCTTCTTCATCACATCTTGCAATGTCAGTAAACTTTTTCAAACCCCAGACCAATGTCCCACATTAATCCTTGTTTCTTCTTTCCCTTGAAGGTGAGCTGTGTATTTTTTGTGCTGTTGTAGGCCACAGTTATTCAAAACACAAGGCCTCTTCTGAAATTTTGTTGTGTTTCCCTCAGTTCCTTCCTTAGCTGCCTATCTGAAATACCTTATGACAAGGCTTTTTTTCATTTGAGGGTTATGCTTGATATAACAATTAACTCCGTCTAACCTATCCACTGAATTTACTTCCAACAGCAGAGGCATTTTTTAAGTACTTTTTATTTTTGTCCTTTATATTTATTTATAAATCTGACTTGAATTATTCATCCTCTGTATGCATATCACTGACCAAATATCACTGTGATCTCCTCACAGGCCAGATAGAGTTGTGCTCCACTGAGAAAGGAGAGACGCTGAGCGCTCCCCAACACATAGGAGTTTGTGGGACAGAGAAAGTAATCTGTTAGACACAACAGCTCCATCTTCCCATTTCTTCACTGCTTGAAGTACAGCATCAAAGATGGGAGAGAAGAAAGGTTTCAGTTCCTACTCATCTCCTTTCCCAGGCTTGCACTGCAATACCTGTCTGGAAATGCAGGGTAGGTGAGACGTGCTACCTTTCTGTCATAGGAGCTACTGCCATCCACAACCTCCTGCATAAACCTGAAGGAAGCTTTGTGCTGCTCTGTGGTGGGGACTAAAGACTGCCAGATAAGTGCTTGTCATTGTTAGTGTGTCTGGCATAACAAGTCAAATGCATTTAGTATTTTGGAATGCAGAGCTGCTCTGGGTAAAAAGCCAACGGACTTCTCACCCTGAGAGTCTAGCAGGAAGCTGTGAACACGTTTCAGCTTTTTTTGTTTTGTTTTGTTTTAGTTAATATCCTAAATGTTAAAGGAAAAAAAAATGGTTAACACAAAATATTAACGTGTTCCTTAGTCACTTGGAAACTTTTAAAATATGTCTTCTTTTTACTGTTGGTAATTTTTACCACTCTTATGACAGTTATGCTTATTCAGAGGTTTTTCAGCTGATGAGTTTACCTTCCTATCAACCAGAAATCCTCTCTTCTAAGTCTCCTCCCTGGGAAATGGCTGCTTCCAAAGCAGACGAACTTAGGAGAGACGGCGAAATTCTGCCATCATGCTGCCTCTTGGATAAAGGTTCATTCTCTTTGCTCTTCGTAGACTTTCAGAGTCAAAGTTTTCATTGGCTAGCAAAAGGTCATTAAGATTATCAATACAAAATGATTTTCATCTCACTCATGCATCAGACCCTTTGCAACTTCTGACAATTAGGCCTCTGCTGAAAAATGTCTGGGATAAGAAGAGGTGAGAGGAAAACAGAGGGGACATGGTGGTTTACTCTTCAACAAAAATTGCTGAGAGGTGAAACAGTAATCAAGTCTCTGCAATGTTTTACAAGAGAACAAGTCTCTCTCTCATACTCATGAATGTCAGTTGAAATGACCTTTTAAAAGCAGCAATATGTGATGGTTCAGAGAAAAACAGGCAAATGTATTCTTTGGATTGAGAATGTCATCAAAATGTTAGTCAGAATCTTTGAATTTGAAAAAAATTTGTCATCTTTGCCACTTTGCTTCAAATGATGAAGATGGAAAAGTACTGCATTATATAAAGCTTTGAGATTTGAAAGAGAAGAAAACAGAGTTGAGGAGTTTGCAGTGGGTTGTGGTTTGATTGATCACTTTTTCTCTGTAGCATGCATTAATGACTGTACTATTCCCATAAATTCTTCCTTTGACCTTTCTGTCAAAGTACGTATGACAAAATGACAAGTCCATTTCTCACAGCTTTTGGACCAAGAACAGATTTTGTATTATCCCTTGAGAGCCTGGGCTAGCACTGTTCCAAATGTTTTTCTTTCATTTGGTAGCCTAAATCCTTTATTCTCCATCTCTTCAGGATCCTCATTTAATATTAGTCCAATGGGTGTTTTTTAATAAATATTTATATTGCAAGTAAATGTTCAAGTATTTCCTTTTTTGATTACATTGTCTCATGAGTTCATGAACTTCATGAAAAATCTCCTTGGTAGATGGAGAAAAGGTCCATCTTAGATTCTGTGTGCAAAAAAAACAAAAAAAAATTTGAAATTACTGCAATGGTTTTTCTTATGTTTTATGCTAAAGGGTAAAGTAAAATCAATTTTAGACATTTTCTTTCGAAGAAAGATGCCTTTGAGCTCACAGCTTCCACAAATCATGGTATGCGTGATGTAAATGAAGACATACTAAGTAATGATGGTGCTGGTGCTGTTGAGCAGTGAGCAAGCAGTCCAGGTCAGAAGGTGGATCAGTGCTCACCAGCCCACAGGGACTAAGTTTACCCAACTTAGAAGGTCTGCTTACTGTTTGCCCTGCTGCATTTGTTGCTGTGGCACAATGATCTCCACACTTCTTTCTTCTGCTAGTTAAAAATGAACAACAAAGGCTGGAATGTTTGCAGCAAGTTTTTGATTTACTGATAATTAAAAAGCAGCTAATTTACATTGTTCAGATATGAAGATGCACTGACCATATGAAATGTTTACAGATGGTGACACGTGGTAACAGGATGATTTTTGGTAATGCTTTGGTATCTTTTGTTGGTGCTATAAACAGTACTGTATAAAGTAATGTAGGTAATAAGGAGTAGATTTCTTATAAGGAACTTCAAATAAAAGAAAGATATTCAGATGGATCTGTAGTCAGATCTGGAAATAGTACTGTTAGTTTATACAAGCTGAGAGTTTCACTCTGATTTTTATTGAGAAAAGAAACCTCGTGCCAAGAGTATTAAATATTAACCTTAGAAAAGGCTTCAGAAAAGTGATGTGTTGCCAGCTAATGTCCTTAATAGATCTGTCAAGGGGGCACTGCACCAAAAATGGTAACTGATCTTTTTAGGGCCTTAGTAACAATACTATTACTTTGATGTCATTCCCTTCAGTGGTGAAAATGGTATTTTCAAGGATAAACTTGAGCATTTCAGTAATAACAACAAAGTAATGTACACAAATGTTGGAGATTTCCTGTTGGAATAAAAATGAAATTGAAGAACTTCCAGCTGTAAATTAAACATACAATGGTAGAGGTTTCTGAAGTCACCACATTAGTTTTGGTTTGTCTGATACCTAATTTCAATGACATGAACAGAGACAAGAAATATAGATAGAAAGTCACAAGGATTTTTCTTGTCCAGTGAACTTAGCTCTGTCCAGAATGAGCATAATACATTATAAAGTGGCAGAAAACCATTTGTTGTTATCTGTCTCTAAGTAGATTTCAGATATACATGGTAAATTGTGCACAAGATAGGCAAAGGCTGTAAACAGCACCAAAGATAGTGATGGCTGCAACACATACAATGGGAATGAATTGGGACAATGAAGAAACAGTTAAGGGGGAAGAAAACTGAATCCTTACAGGTTTCAACTCAATGTGCTGGGACATTTCTGCTGTCTGTTGAACTTTTGTGCTCAGAAACAACACATTGCTGGATAGATAATTTAAAGAAGATGAAGTACAGAAGAATCACTGGGTATTAGGTACAGGGAATATTTAGAAAAAGATAGGAGCTTCAGTTTGCATTGCTGGCTCCAAGAATAATAAAAGCAAGACTGTTGTGGAACAAAGTGTGGTGGGTTAACTTCTGGTTTTGGTTACTAAACACTGTAGGGCATTGATAAAAATTCTACAAATGCAGAAAGAGGTGAGTGCATTATTCATAGCAACCATTTTAATAGCAGACACAGAGCTCCTGGAAGATGGTCACCAACAGCTTCCAGAACAAATGTCACCTATAAAGATCCCTAAAATCAAGACATTAACTTAAACATAATATGATTATTCAAAGTAATCATTCATGGACATTTTTATTTGCCTTATGATATATAAGTAATTTTTTGTTTTTGATTTCCATACAGTTCCGAATGCTGTAAGCATTCAGTTCAGATTACCATGTAAGTAATTGATTCCTGGAACTGAAACTTTAAGTAAAGTACTAACTGCCAGAAGGCTTGGAATAAGCTCTCAAGAGATGATAAAACTGAGATTTAAAAGACCAAGAGCAATTTGGGGGTTCACTAAGACATGGAATTTTAGGAGCATGGAAAGATGCTCCTCAGAAGTCAATTTCAGTTCATAAGAGTTCAGATGGGACAGAGTAATAATAATGGTAATGACATAAAGTCAAAGATAGCTGCCAGTGATACTGAGGGTAATTATTTCACAGTGTGAATTAATTTGGTTTTTTTCACTGTGCTGATAATTGCTTGCAGCCATCTCCAAATTATTTTTCATTTATTTATTTATTTATTTATTTATTTATTTATTTATTATTTTGATTTTCTTGACTGAGACCATAATTTGGTGTCCTAGTATGGTGGGTCCACTACAAAAGAGAGTCTTGCAAGTTTTAAGAGGATTTAAGGGTGAGATGCCAGAAACAGGTATTTTTTGTGATTACTGTTTTTAAATACTCTTTTTGAACATGTAATTTTTTATGAACATTTCTGTTAAAAAAAGCATTCATGTTTTGCTTGAAACAACCCACTGAAAATTCTGAAGTTCTTCCTGGCAGAAAAAAAAATTCAGCACCTTCAGTAAATGTCTTTTCATTTTTTTTCAGCTAAAATAAGATTGTGAAAAATAAAACCACAAGTACTATTTTAGGAAAAACTCAGACTTAAAAATTTTCCATGTGTCCTCAAATGTGGTTTATCAAAGCTTAGTCCAACTCAGATTTCTGACATCAGATTTCTGGTCTCACTTCAAATACTGTAAAGCTACAGGCTGTGTTGTTCTTCTGGTTATGTGTTGACTCCAGGGGAGTTTCTCCACTTGTGGTATCTAATTGAAATTGCTCTACAGATCACTCTGTAATTGTTCCTTTTGGTGCTGTCTCTAGTGAGAGTCCCGGAGCTCCGGAGTCTGTGCAAGTACCCCGCGTACACCCTGGCTTTGGCCAGTGTCAGCTGATCCCTGCCATGGTGACCATGTGGAGGACACCTAGGCATGTGAGCCAGGAGAGAGCCAGGTGTCATGGCCGAGGCCATTGAGGGACCATGATGTCAGAAGTTATTGTGGTCCATTCTGAGGTCTGCCTGTAACTCTGGAGGTATAAGTCAAAAGCTTCCCAACCAGTATGTGGGATGTGTTTGTTAGAGAAACTGGTAGGAAGCACATCTTACCCCAGACATGTGTCTCTAAATATCAAAGGTGATGGAAGCACCAAGGCAAAAGATGAAAATGCTGTCAGGGATCAGTGTGATTCTAGCTAAGCTGTGGTGACTGGCTTATATATTGTGTTAAGGCCACTGAAATGTTTCACAGTTAAGAGGAAAAAGAAGCTAACTTAGCCAGTAGGTCTTGCATTTTGAACTGATTGTTTATGCTTATACCTGGCTTTTAAGATTTTAGAATTAACAGTTCATGCTCTTCTACATATTATTTCTATCCTTTGATAGGAAAAGGAAAATAAGATTTCCTGATTTTTAGCTCGCCATAATTTCTCAAGTTTGCATGAGCCAGTTATTTGGAATTGATATTGAAGTAAGCTGAAAAGAAGAAATTCTCCTCTTGGCATTTGCAGAGAAGACTGGTTCTGTCAAGAGCTGGTTTACTGCTTCAAGGACAGCTGGGTTTTGGTGCTGAGACAGTGACTTCCCTAATTTCACCCACTAGAACAGCAGTGTGTACTTGTTTAAGGCCTATTTTAACTAAAGTTGATTGTTTATGTATGTTATATTTAGGGCTAAATATACAGTTATAATTTCAATTTTAATTGTAAACATGTTAATTAAGAAGAAAGCGTTGAGTCTTCTAATTGCAATTGAAACAAAAGTTTTGAATTGAAACATGTTTTTAAATCAATCTTGCTACCAAGGAGGTGATTAGTAGTGTGTACAAGATGTGGTATTTTTACAGTGGACTGGGCAATAAAAGGTTTGCCCAAACAGCTGACTTCAAAAGCTAGACTGATCTCTTCTTGAAGACAGAGGCATACCTCAAGTAAGCAAGGTCTGTGTTTGAGTGTCAGGGAGTAAATGCCTGGCTGACAGCATACCTGGAGTTGTGCAAGGCTTCTTCAGCTCTGAAAAAATCTAAAAACTGTTCTCTCATTTTCCATCTCTTTTAAGGATGCACACATAGAATCATAGATTCATTCAGGTTGGAAAAGGCCTCTAAGATCATCAAGTCCAACTGTTAACGAAGCACTGCCAAGTTGACCACTATATCATGTCTAAGTGTCTTTTTAATGTCTCCAGGGATGATGAATCAACCACCTTCCTTGGCAGTGTGTTCCAAAGCCTGACAACCCATCCATAAGAGTTCATTTGTAAAAATGGAAATTTCTGAACTCTCTCTCCTGCCACACAACTGACTATGTATATTTTTAAACATGTTTTGCCAAAGCAAACTTTGAGTCAGATGCTTTTATGATGATGGCAGATGACTAGTTTTTGAAAGGTGAGCAGTCTGAGTGACCCTGTGATTGGCTCAGCACAGCACAATTGCACTGGACAAAGCACCTGCCTGGTGCAAGAAGGATCTGCTATAGACCAGCACACGGAAGATTAACAGGGGTGGAGGCAGACAAGAAAGCAATAGGCAAAACCAGCAGCTTTCTTTGGCTGCCAGAAGAAGCCCCGAGGAGCAGCCCCAGCCATGGAAGCCTCTGGTTAAGAGCCTAAGGAGGGGAACATTAGCAATAGTTCCACCTTCTGTTGGTTGTGGTTGACGTCAGGTAACAACAGGACAGCTGCAGAAGCAAAACAAAATACAAATGAAGCATGGTGAAAAGCAGGTAGTGCCTCAGAAATGCCAGAGGGCTGGTGTAGTGCCCATGACTAGCACTAAAACATGACCAACACCAAGTTCCAGGGCAATCTCCCTGCCCTCCAAGATGAATTTCAAAAGGGGAGAAACAAATTACCCATTGTCAGCTCAAGCTCAGTAGAGCCAAGGAAAGAGCGAAGGGACCAGCACATTTAAAGTGCTGTGCCCACATCTGTTATTGCATCTGGGGATGCTTTGATTTCCAGGGATAGAAAGGGAACCTGTGGCAGCTCCATAGCATGTGCCAAGACTCACAGGTCTGCCAGGGCCACCATGCCAGGAATTATGGACACACCACTCTGGCTGGGGTAAGTCAGTAGGTGTTGGCACACAAATCAAACCAATAAAAGTTGTTAGAAGAAAATATTCAGTAATTTGCATTGAGCTGGGGGAGGTCTGCAGGGAGGAAGTGTTTAGAGGAGGTATGGTGCAATCAGTCTGTGGGTGCCTGGATATGGTGTTTGCTGCAGTTGAAGTACTGTTTTCTTACCAGGAAATCAGGTCAGCTTTACAAGCTGAGAGCCACATAGCAACCACCTCAGTACCTTCTTCATGCAAGTTGCTGCAAATGCTTCTCATGTACTTTTCAAGGTAGTGCCAGTACTTTCTTCAGTCAGAACAGACTTTCCCTCTATTACAGTGGAATGAAGAGATTTCCTGTATGCATGTTTTTGTTAGTCCAGTTTTGGGGGCACCCATTTATTTACCCCAGTGGTTCCACTGGTTACTTGCTTGCATAATGCTACTGGTGCTGAGAGTTATTGTAGTATTGAAAGAAATGTACTGACTAGATTATGGTGAATTTTGGAGCAACTAGTTGTCTAACACCTTTTCCTTACAGATTTGTTTGCAGAATAGTAGAACAGTTTTTCCAGAAACTTGACCATACTGTTGCAGGTCTCCTTTTCTCATGTGGTTTTTTTACACACACTCATGCTACCTATGGCCTATTTTCTTTCTGTTTTAGCTCTGCTTCTGCCATTTCATTTAAAACTCCTTTTGTTGAACCTAGGGAAAGGAAGCTTGCTGCCAATGGTGCCATGAAGCTGAGACCAACTGTGAAATGCACAGAGTAAAGAGGCTGGGAAAATGGGAAAAAAAATATGCTTTATTTTTATCTTTCCCTGCAACTTTTTGGGACAGTCATATTAAGCCCTGCATATGATTTTGATGGGGCTCTTTTAATTACACAGAATATACTTGACTCTGAGCAATATTGAAGCAAATCTCCAAGACCTTACAAATTTTCATGCTCCAGCCACCAAAAGGCTGCATGAATGAATAAAAATGGCAACTCAGCAAGCTGCATGGGAGAGCTAACTTAGAAGGGCTGTGAAGACAAAGAGAAGAAATATAAAAGGAACAAATAATTTAGTTATTCAAGAATGTAAAAATTTGTGTCCCTGCAGTTTTGATTAGTTCACTTATGAACATTGTGAAGAAGCAAAGGAGGAAGGTACAGTAGTTTATCAAAGTGAGAGACGTTATTCCACACATAAGGGATTGCACTAAAAACCATTGAAGAGGTAATGAAAAAATAAAAGACAGGGATTACAATTAACATCACTGACAGATGAGAGAAGGTAAGGCAGTTCATTGAGTGTGGTAAACAAGCCCACCTAAGTTGTGTCATAATGCAGCTAAAATGTTTTTGAGAGATCCCTCATCTGTGTTGAGCTTTCTCTACAACACGGTATCTGGCTTCTCCTCCAAGGAACTAGGATGAAGGCTGGATTGTCATCTCACAGGGCTTTTGAGTCAAGGACAGTAGTTTAAACTTGTTGCATGTGAAAAGAATTGCAAAATCAGCCTGAAAATAGGGCAGAAATAATACTGATGAAAAAGAACATTTAAGATTACCTTAAATGAAATGCGGCATTCACTGTTTCCTTCAGTTGATCAACATGTACCACTTTTAACTCTTGTTTTCTCTGTTATTTTATAATCAATAGAATGCTGTAAAAATAAAAAAAGAGAAGAAAATAAAAAGAAGGTAAAGAGGAAAGAGGAGGAATAAAGTTAAAAGTTGCCTGTTCAACCTTACTTTTGAGTACTGTACAAATTGTAAAAATATGAGTAATATGTTTCACCTAAAATATTTTTCAAAATATATTTCACAGTTTTCCATTCTTTTGTTGAAAAATTGTTAGCTTTCATGCAATATTGATTACCTTTCTGAGGAAGCGCATTTGCCTCTCTCCTCATTGCCTTTGCAAAAGTAGTACAAACAAATAACAGTTGGGAGTCTGTTTGAATACTTCTGCTTTATGAGTCACTATTAATAATGTCATCTGCTTTCCCCTCAGTTCCTACAGTGAACTGTGACTTGTACAACTGGCTTTCTGGGAGTTACAAATTAATAATTAGCTTTCCAGAAAAAAAAACAAACCACAATGAAACAAAAAGACAACCAACAACCCACAAAAAGATTCCAAGGCTATTTTTGCCCGGTGGATCTTCTACTTGGGGTTTATGAGGAGTAAATCTATACTACTGGGAAAATGTGGTGGATTCAGAAGTGAACATGGGGTACTCCCACTCCCACTTGCCCTGCTTCCCACCCAAATAACAGCCTTATGGCTGTAGAGTCATAACTGGAGATGATCTGAGGCCTGAATAACATGAAGCTCTGCGGATGGACTTGTACCTGCAGAACCCTCTGCGCTCCAAGAAGTGCACTCCACACATGCCTCAGCTTTTGTATCTTAACTAGCTGGCTGTACACAGTTCACTACGTGATGTACAGGAAGCCTCCGGGGTGACAGTGTAGACAAAACAGTACTGGGATGGACACACATGGGATGTTAATCCGTGCTCCTCAATCCTTGGCAGTGGCTGGTTGAGGATCTGCAAAAGGAAATGTTGCTCTGTGAAGCAGAGACAGCACATGGACTGCAGATTCAATAAAATCTGAAGTGTAGTCTTTTCCTCTTGTTTCCCAGGAATGAAGCGTAGATGTGACAGAGTGACTTATCTGCCCCAAGATTTACTGCCTTGCACTTTTTCATCCTCAGTTCTTGGTGTCACTGGGTTTGCTGTATTAGCCTACTGCTTTATTAGCACTGTAAATGTTCTTTCCTCCTCCTCTGTTACTATCACACTCTTCTTCAGTGAAACCATTTCTTAATGACAAGTTATATAACTAAAAAGTAATCTTTTTTTTTCTTTTCTTGTTCCCTAAGTCCCAAGACTTTGTATTTTAAGTATCTTTGGAGGATCACACGCAGTACTGTCTCCTGACTGTCAGGATTTAATTGTAGAATCCTAGAGATGTGGAATTGGATGTGTCCTCAACTCCTGCATTAATCCCTTAAGTCCCAGTGATAGTATTAATTGAGTTACAGATCTGTGGTGTCCATCTTGATGTTTGCTTTGCAGTATCAGTAGTTTAGAGAAAGATCAAATAATATTTTTCTTCCAAGGAAGGAGGATATAGATTTCCTACATATCTACTTGGAAAGATTGAAAATATATTAAACATGCAGCACATATTTTTATACTTTTTCATCCATCAATTTTATTCTTATTCAGTGTGAAAACTGCCAGGCTGATACTTAGATTAATCTTCCAAACTGCACACATCACCTGTAAATCACTCTGCTTTAATAGGGAAACCATTGCCTTGTGGAGCAGTGGTAAGTATTTTTTATGGGCCGCCTTTTCCCTAGATGCCATATTGTGCCTGTCTCATCAGAGACACACTGACATACACTTATCTGGAAAGACCTGCTCTGAGGCAGAGTGAAGATGGGAGCGTGCACCCTCTCTTGATGACTGACGCGGAATGAGGAGGTCTCAATTACTGTTGCAATGTCTTATTATGTATAAAAGATCAAGCAAAGAGAAATTGTAATTCACACCCCCCATGAAACTGGTAGAACCACAAGTTGGTGACAAGCACAGTATATCTGCAACTGTTTATTTTCAAAGGACATTATGGAACGAATTAATTGATCTTCATATTTTTAGAAGATACCATGTAACCCATACAACTTTGATCCCTAAAACTTCAAAACTTTGTACAGGAAAAACATCCTTCACAAAAGGTGAGCTGTTCTCATGTTCTAACTTCATGTGTTTTCTTCTTTTAATTAATTTGAAAAGCTATTCCACAGTGTTAGTGCTTTCAACTGGTACTCACTTTAAGGGTCTGTTTCTATGTTATTAGAAAACACATCTCACTCAAGTAGCCCATCTATAATTTTATTCTTGATGTTTACAGCCTGTAGAGAGTTGTATACCCTTTATATTCATGCTCCTGCAACCACTTTCCAGTAAAATTCTCCAGTTTCTGTATCTGGCTCTGTCAATTTGAGCTATTTCTTTTACAGGGGAAAATGCTTTCTGTGGTCATCTCATGTGTACACTGTAGGATGTATTTGAGTCCCAGATTCCATGTGTATTAAACATCATTGCTGACATGAAATAGTTGTTATTTAGGTCCTTTTATTAAATGGGGGAGGTCTGCAGAGGGACCGTCCCCAAAAGTCAGGTAGGCCAATTTCTGATCTATTTGAGCCACGTAGCAAAGTCAGGACCCCAAAACATTTCTGGAAGTGGGGGTCATCTTAGTGTGTGGGCATATCCTAGTAGTTCAGTGATATATTTGACTCCTCTGTCTTTGTTCTACTGATTTTGAATCAAGGTTTTGTGCATAATTATTGAAAACACTTAGAGATTTAGACTCATGTATTATTAATATTTGAGACCAAAAGTAACTAGACAAAATAAAAAAGTAGCAAAGATTGTGAGGAAGAGATGTTGAATGAGCATGAGAACAAGTGTAGGTATTTATTTCTATATTGGTACTTAGATCTCATGAGGTAACCCTTGACAGGATGTCACCATAGGTGAGTTTACCTGCTGCTGTTCAGCCAGACCATGGTTGCCGAGGTGGAGCATCACGCTAAGGGAACGCCTCCATTTTACTTGTTCCTGAGCTCCATTAGGTGCTGTGAACCCCCAGCTGGTTCCCCCACACCTAGTGGGAATACTCAGTAATGGCAAAAGCATTCTCCAGCCACACAATTCTCTTCTTTTGGAAGGCTTTTGTTTTTTCCTTAACATATTGTTAAAATAATTAAATAACCACAGCCCTATCTCTCTGCCTGAGATGTGAAGACAAAGAATTCTTAAGGTTAAAAGCAGTGAAAAGGTCAGAGCAGGAACTAACTCAGACGCTGTCAGGGTTGGGGGTTTTTTTCTGGTTAAATAGAGCCTACATCAAAGAAGCTCTTAAATTAGAATTAGACTTCATTTGCATATCTTCCTGACAGGAGAATGAATGGTTGAGGGGTGAAAGGTGGAGGTGGAGAAGGACTTCAGTGAGAAGAAGGGGACAGAAAGCAGAGGATGCATATGAATTCAGAGGTGGGGAGCAGAAAACAAAAGAAAAACAGAGCATTTTTACCCTGTACACCCATCTTTGTTGTATAGGTGAAAGGATTTTGCAAGGAAGAGTTGCTTCGGTGGACCAATGAGAGATTTTACAACAAAGAGGTGGGCAAAGGTTGGTGTTTCTGAATGCAAAATAGGCCCTGCACAAATATTTTTCCATGGGTCTATGTGCACGCTGGGGATTCTCATATCCACATAATGCAGAATTATCATGGGGACTCTGGAGTTTATAGAAGCATGTGGTTATCATAAGAGTGGATGGGATTTACATGTAGTTGTAGAAACACCTTCAGGGCCGGAGAGAAGGAAATGAATAACAGAAGCAAGAGATGATCCTCTGGACTTCACATTGCTTGAGAAGGGAAGCAAGGCTTTTCATGAAACATGTACTCAGCACAGGAAAAATACATTTTGATTACTCCTGATCTTAGCAAGAAAGATTTTTTGCTCAGTGAGATTGTTTTAGATGGACATGGTGAGCTGGAGCTCTCACAACTAAGTTTATTGCTGAGCTCCAGGAGGGTTATTAGACAGGTCTGGGAGAAGTAAGTCAGGTCTGGTCTGCAGGGCTGGGCTCATACATCTATACATACGCACATGTGTGCACACACACAAACACAAACAAACACAAAAAGCAGTGGGACTCATCTCAGGGCAGTCAAGAATATGCTCCTGAGGTGGGGGTGAAGTTCAGTTGAGATGGGTTTGCTGGGGTAGAGTGAATGCTTAGAGCATTCTGTGCTGCCATCATGAATATTTATTAAATCAACCCCCTCATACCCAGGCTTGCTAGCAATCATCATCTTTAGATCCACAATTTACACCCTCCTGCCACTGGCTGCACATGAGTTGAGACCCTGTTCGGCAAATTTCTTTTGATATTTTGATTTATATGCTCCTAAAAAAATCTTTATTACACTTCTCTCCTCCAGACAATTTACTTTGTTCAATATGTTTGGTTGTTGGGTTGAGATTTTTCTAAGTTTAATTCCTATTTTCCATTTTTCAGTATTTATTATGCCACATTCCCATGGGGCTGTGACTGGCAGGTGGGTCACAATATACATAACTGATAGGCCCATCTGTCTTCCTTTCACTGCATGCTCCCCCCTTCTTTCTCTTTCTTTCTTTCTCTCTCTTTCTTTCCTTCTTTGCATGTGTCATAAACTGTCAGCTATAGGCACAGTCCTACATGAGGACTAACAGGACTAGCACAGCCTGAGAGAAGGCTATCAGTATATAAAGGGGATTGAGTCACTTCACAGTAGATTATGAAAGCAGATTGTTTCATAATGGCTTGCATTATTTCTCCTCAATATTCACAATTTTTGTCTTCCATGACACATGGAATCAAATAGAAATAGACCTGTGCTTTTGAGAAAAATGAGAGAAACATCTTAATTTTCTGTTCCTTTCATTGTTTTTTTATCTTGATTCTTTATCCTCCAGCATGAGAGCTCCCTCTTTTCTTAGGCTCCTTAGAACCCAAGGATTTCAGAGCCTAGTAAAAAAATAGATGCTAATACACTCTGAAAAAGCAATCAGTCCCTGAAAAACAGTCTGCCTGGCTTCTGTTCTCAGCAATTCTTCCCACCTGAGATTTTGGGAGCTCTCATCTTGGTTATGTGCCTGGTTTTTAATTTTAGTAAAGGAAAAGTGAAAGTTCAAAGTGCTGCAACAGCTGTTCGTGGTGGAATGCAAGGGAGAACTCTCAGGGATCAGGGGCCAGCCGGGTACTGAGGGGCCTAATCCTGCAGCCTGCCAAAAACACAGGGTACACTGCCTGACACTATGGCCAAGTAGTGGGACAGACCAACAAGTTCCCAGTAAGGTAAACACAGCAAATTGCTCCCATCCTGCTAGACCAGATGCTTGTGAGGTATGCAATGGCATGGTGACCTGGAAATCTGTGGCTCTCAGCACCAGTACATTAAACCAAGGGATGGCAGGCAGCACGGTTAGGTGAGAATCTGACCTTGGAGACTCTGAGCCTCCATCCAGCACTCCTTGAAGGTGCTGAATCAGTGGGATGATGCTCAAACTTTGCAAGAGCTTGAAGGTGCTGACTCAATGGGATGATGCTCAAACTTTGCGAGAGACATCAGGGCTAGGGTCAACACTTACCATCATCAGCTGAATGGCAGTGAGACATTTGTCACGCTCTTCTTTTTTCTCTGTATGTTATGCTTTGTGGCACTTTCCATCTATTGGGTTTTACCTTGCTATTGGTTTTTACCTTTCTGTTTTTATGTTGCATTGTTTATTGCCATTTCACTCAGCAGTCCTCAAAAACTGAAAATGGAAAGTGTCATCCCACATTTTTTCAGCTCATACTTAAAAAAAAAGGCAACAAAAAAATCCAGCGGCCTGTCTTTAACCTTTGGTAACCCTGACATTCTTTGCACTAAAGTGTCTGATATTAAAGCAGATTGCTTTCATGCCTACATAAGTAATATCATATGCTTCACATCAGCCTATGCTCAGGCTAGCTGAATTCCCACTGTATTATTGCCTGTGAATGCACACTCCATGCATACTAATAATGGCCTATCTGAATCAGCTTGCCTTTCAACTTTTTGAAAAGGAGTTTTATTGGTTTTTTGGATGGCTATGGCAGAGGAATATAGTTTAATGAATGATGGTAATGCTTGTGTCTACTAATGCTTGACAAGTTGCACCAGAGAGGTAGAACTGAGAAGAGAAACAGCCTTACAAGCCTGCTAGAATTACTAAAGAAACAGTTTCCTCCCTCCCCCCACAGCTGCTAACCAAGATCATGTCTGATCTTAGGGTAGTTAAAGAGGCATTTAAGATGAGTCCTAAATTTTGTTTTGTAAGCAATATGTTTGGACCTTTTTCTTTTTTTCTGCTTTTCGGTTGTTTTGTTGTAGTAAAAACACTTAGACAGTAAGTGATAAAGGGAAACCCATCAGAAGGGAGAACTTTAATACCAGTATGATTTATTCGTATTGTCAGGTGGACCATATTTACTTGAGAGAATTCTTTTCAGGCTTGCCAGTATTGCCTCTCAGGTCTTCATCCTGCTGCAAACACTTCTCCTTGAGATCTTTCTCTCCTGCCTTGCTCTGATACACCTTTTCCAATGTTAGAGTGTGCTCTGTTTCACAAGGGACATAGTCCAGGTTTCTGGAACATGGAGCAATAGTCCTGTACATAAACATAGAATCTGACCCTACACTGTTATTTCTAGGATTCTCTGGGGTTTTTCTTTCTATCTTCTAAAAGCCTGTGGATGCTGATCATAATCTTACAACCCACCTTCTGTGTAGCTTCAAGATACTTTTGTTGTTGTCCCAGTACACAAAACCAAGTAATTTTCTCACGTTAGAGATGCACTACCAAATAAAATGAGTCCCTCTCTCTCATTGAGCATATCAGAAATTCACCTGTGAGTAAGATGATATGTGAAGATGCCTCACTTTTAACCTTCTTCCCATATACAGGCCTTGTATTAACTTCCATAGTTCACTCTTAATTTGGCAGGCTTCATCTAGGCTATCTGCATACACATATATGTGTATGATATACATAAGATACATATATATCCTGGTAAAAATCTTTGCTCCTAGAGATAGGAGTTCCCTTGTTTAGAACAAGGGAGGTGTAAGGGGTTGGATTAGAAGTTCACCTAGATCCTCTCTTAGGCAGCAGATAGTAACATGTTTTCTGGAAAAAGATGAAGAAGTAGGAAAATCACAGAAAAATAATTTTCCTGATGTTTTTCCCAGTTTTGAGAAATCTGCGGCTTGGAGACCTTCTGGGGGTAATCTTTATCTGTACCAATAGACCCATCCTCCATAAACTGTCAATGTTTTTTTTACCCATTCATAATGTTAAGTCTACTTTGTTATCACAGTCACTAAACAGGGGGAAAAAACCTATTGAAGAATAGTGTAGCCCCTGGTCACTTGCAGCATCTGGACATACTGACCAAAAGGGAATGTGTCCTGTCTTGATTCTGAGTGTGAATCACAGGTAAAATGACTGTGTTATCAGTCAAGTATCATAGTAGTATCATAGTATAGATTGGGTTGGAAAAGACCTCCAAGATCATCAAGTCCAACCCCTGATCCAACTCCAATTACTATATCATGGCACTAAGGGCCACGTCCAATCTCTTTTTAAAAACCTCCAGGGATGGTGAATCCACCACCTCTCTGGGTAGGCCGTTCCAATGCCTGATAACCCTCTCTGTAAAGAATTTCTTCCTAACATCTAACCTAAACCTCCCCTGGCAGAGCTTGAGCCCATGTCCCCTTGTCCTATTGTTGGTTGCCTGGGAGAAGAGACCAACCCCCACCTGGCTATAACCTCCCTTCAGGTAGTTGAAGAGAGTGATGAGGTCGCCTCTAAGCCTTCTCTTCTCCAGACTGAACAACCCCAGCTCTCTCAGCCTCTCCTCATAGGACTTGTGCTCCAGTCCCTTCACCAGCCTCGTTGCTCTTCTTTGGACCCGCTCCAGCACCTCAATATCCTTCCTGAACTGAGGGGCCCAGAGCTGAACACAATACTCCAGGTGTGGCCTCACCAATGCAGAGTACAGGGGAAGAATCACTTCCCTGCTCCTGCTGGCCACACTGTTCTTGATGCAGGCCAGGATGCCATTGGCCTTCTTGGCCACCTGAGCACACTGCTGGCTCATGTTCAGCCTCCTGTCGATCAGCACCCCCAGGTCCCTTTCCGCCTGGCTGCTCTCTAGCCACTCTGTGCCCAGCCTATAGCGCTGCAGGGGGTTGTTGTGGCCAAAGTGCAGGACCCGGCACTTGGCCTTGTTGAACTTCATTCCATTGGAGTCAGCCCATCTCTCCAGTCTATCCAGATCCCTCTGCAGAGCCCTCCTGCCTTCCGGCAGGTCGACACTCCCTCCCAATTTGGTGTCATCAGCAAATTTGCTGATGATGGACTCAATCCCCTCATCTAAATCATCGATAAAGATGTTAAAAAGGACTGGGCCCAGCACTGACCCCTGGGGAACACCACTGGTGACCGGTCGCCAATTGGATGCAGCTCCGTTCACCAGCACTCTCTGGGCCCGGCCCTTGAGCCAGTTCCTGACCCAGCACAGAGTGCCCCTGTCCAAGCCGTGGGCTGCCAGCTTTTCCAGGAGTATGCTATGGGAGACAGTGTCATCAGTAAGCATCTTCATGCATTTTCTTGTCTTTTTTTTCACTAGTGTCAAAGATGCAGCACTAGAGGTAGAATATTAGCTTTGTTTGACAAATTTCAGGTCCAGCATTGTTTGTTGTGGTGGCCTTTGATAGACTTTGCTGAGGGAGGGGGAAGAGGTCATAGATGAATGGGCCATGAGACTACTTTCTGATGCTGAAAAAGCATTTTTTTTATATCCTTTACATGAGTCAAATGTTAATTTTTTTTTATTCTTTACATGAGTCAAATTTTTTTGTGTCCTTTACATGACTCAAGTGCTAGCTGCTCTTCATTCTGTGCTGAAGTTTCTATTGTGTAAGTAATCATATGGGCATATTTAAGTACTGGGCTTTTTTGAGTTAAATCCCATTCAGACTGTTATGACTGTGTTTAATCTTTGAAAGACGGATGGGGAGGGGGAAATCTGTTCTTCAAAAAAGAATCCTTCTTATACAGAAAATGATAGAATTCTTATCTTTGATCTAAGTAAGCACAACTGTACCATGTCAGCAGCATATTAGTGCCAACGCATGTATGTTGTACTTTTTAAATGCTGTTTCAACATGTGTCATTGGATCTATGTTCCTACAGGCTCACAACAACCTGCACCCTGGTAACTACATGTTGATTGAAGCACCCTTATGAAAAAAAGATATAAATGTTTGTGGTTAAGGTGATAACCCTTTTGTTTTCTCTGTAATCCATCACAGGGCTTGTCAGCCCTGACAGCTCGAGTGGATTTTTTTGAACACCTCTTTATCTGACAGCTTCATGCATCATAAAGCAGCAAATAGAATTAGATCAAAGTCTAAGAGTCACTGTAGGCTTGGTAAGGTATGCAATCCTGTTTGTATCTTTATCCAGGCTCTGACAGTTCATTTTAACTGGCAACAGGGGGAAGGAAGGAGAAGGAGGAAAGTTTCTTTTTCTTTTAAGAAGGTACAGTAGTGCTGCATTTTTAAACGTACACGGCTTTCACATATCATTTCCCCTTGACATCTGTGATTCCCTGTGTACTGTAGCATACTACATATATTTTCAGAATGCTCAACAACAGCAGTCTCATTCTCAAAGCAAAGGCTTAACCAGTGTATGAGGCCATGTACCCATATGCTTCAATAATCCAGAGTTCTGTTTAATATCAATGGCAAAGACTGACAAAGCTCACTTTAAACAATAGAATATTGTCCATTTGGTTCACACCAAATTCTATGAATTACTGTGATGGATAACAGGTTTACCAAGAGTCTGCCCTAAACTCACAGGATATAACCAGCATTTACAAAAGGGGGAGAGAGTCGGAGAGGAGAGGGTCGGAGAGGAGAGGGTCAGAGAGGGTCGGAGAGGGTCAGAGAGGGTCAGAGAGGGTCGGAGAGGAGAGGAGAGGAGAGGAGAGGAGAGGAAAAGAGAGGAGAGGAGAGGAGAGGAGAGGGGAGGAGAGGAGAGGAGAGGAGAGGAAAAAAGGAAAAAAGGAAAAAAGGAAAAAAGGAAAAAAGGAAAAAAAAAGGAAAAAAGGAAAAAAAGGAGAAAAGGAATAGCCTAGCTTGGTAAAAATCTCAAACAAGCAAATTGAAGGCATGATGTGAAAAAAGCCCTAGGTATTTAAAGTTATCTACTTTGGTCTTAGTTGGTGTACCTTGTTTTTCATAACAGTTGATAAACGGTAATTCTTGAAGAATAATATAGGCAAACCCAAGGATTTATACCAAAGTTTTTCAAGGTGCCATAATCTTTGGAAGTCTGTGGTGGAAAAGAGTGGGTGAGTTTTCTGGTCCTTTTAGTCAAAAAAATATGGTGCATAAATATGAAATTAGGTAGCCTCCTTTGCTTCCATCTGAAACCTGCACCTGAACGCTCTTTTTTTCTTTCATCGTACCATTTTCTGAAATACCATATTAACATGGAAATGATAGAGTGCATTTTTTTGATGGAACATCAAAAAACACAACGATCCCATGAAGGGAAGAAGCAGGACCAAGCAGATGCTGCCTTGGGCACAGTAGAGGAAGACATACCAGGTCTGTAATACAAGACCCTATGCAGAAACTGCTTTGAGGGTGCTTGTTAGGAAGGAAAGGGGTCAGAGGGGTAGAGGCTGCTCCTTCTCCTTTGAAGACAATAGCTTTCAGAGAGAGTTTTCCTGCTTCCACAGAAGGTGCCATCCTCCTGCCTCTGCTCCACCATGTCATCTATGTGCAGGACATGCAACAGAGGTGCAGGGAAAGGCTTGTGGGAGTTCCTTTCTCCCAACTTCTTAAAGGGCGGTGTAGCCAGAGTAGAGCAGGGCTGAGGGAACAGCATGGGGAAGTGAGGAGAGCAACTGCAGCAGGAAAGAGCTGCAATTCCGCCTCTCCCATAGTGCAACAACACAGCTGGATACAAGGGGAGGCCAGCCATCTGGGTCCCTTCCATCTTCAAATATTCTATGATTCTATGATCTGCCAGAAGCTACCTTCTCCCAGCAAGCGGCACCATCTCAGTGTATTTCAGTGTAGCTCAGCAAGCTCTATCAAATGTCTAAGTACTGTGTCCCTTGTGCACTCAAGCCCTTCCTTCTGGCAAGAGCTGAAAGGGGCACTCTGTTCTGGGTTAGGAACCGGTTGGAGGGCCGGGCTCAGAGCGTGGTGGTGAACGGTGCTGCATCCAGTTGGTGGCCGGTCACTAGTGGATCCCCCAGGGATCAGTGTTGGGCCCAGTTCTGTTTAATATCTTTACTGATGATTTAGATGAGGGGATTGAGTCCAGATGAGTGCAGATGACACTAAACTGGGGGGGAGTGTTGATCAGCTGGAAGACAGGAGGGCTCTGCAGAGGGACCTAGATAGGTTGGAGAGTTGGGCTGATTCCAACGGGATGAGGTTCAACAAGCCCAAGTGCCGGGTCCTGCACTTTGGCCACAACAACCCCCTGCAGCGCTACAGAGTGGCTGGAGAGCAGCCAGACAGAGAGGGACCTGGGAGTTTGGATTGACAAGAAGCTGAACATGAGCCAGCAGTGTGCCCAGGTGGCCAAGAAGGCCAATGGCATCCTGGTCTGTATCAGGAACAGTGTGGCCAGCAGGACCAATGAAGTGATTCTTCCCCTGTACTCAGCGCTGGTGAGGCCACACCTGGAGTACTGTGTCCAGTTCCGGACCCCTCAGTTCAGAAACGATATTGAGGTGCTGGAGCAGGTCCAGAGAAGAGCAAAAAGGCTGGTGAAGGGACTGGAGCACAAGTCCTATGAGGAGAGGCTGAGGGAGTTGGGGTTCTTTAGCCTGGAGAAGAGGAGGCTCAGGGGAGACTCACTCTCTATAGCTCCCTAAAAGGAGGTTGTAGCCAGGTGGCGGTTGGTCTCTTTTCCCAGGCAACTATCAGCAAGACAAGAGGGCATGGTCTCAAGTTGTGCCAGGGGAGGTTTAGGTTAGATATTAGAAAGAATTTCTTTACAGAGAGGGTGGTCAGACATTGGAATGGGCTGCCCAGGGAAGTAGTGGATTCTCCGTCCCTGAAGATTTTTAAAAAGAGACTGGATGTGGCACTTAGTGCCATGGTCTAATAACCGCAGTGGTAGTGGATCAAGGGTTGGAGTTG
The DNA here is from genome assembly GCF_003945725.1 of Corapipo altera. Classification (NCBI taxonomy): domain Eukaryota; kingdom Metazoa; phylum Chordata; class Aves; order Passeriformes; family Pipridae; genus Corapipo; species Corapipo altera. The sequence goes on from NW_020884872.1 coordinate 33,775,443, forward strand.
ATGATCTCAGAGGTCCCTTCCAACCCAGCTGTTTCTATGATTCTATGATTCTATGATTCTATGATTCTATGATTCTATGAAAACTTGGGGTCACCACCTGGCCTTACTGAGACAAATACTGTCATGTAGTTTTGCCAAAGAGGACTGACCTTTTATCAGTCTGTTTTTCTGTCAGCTGTTCTTCCCTAAAACTGTTTTAGCAGACATTTAGAAGAAGTCCAAACACCAGAAAAGGGGGGAAGACTCTTTCAAAGAAGAGCAGGAGGTTGCTGACTTCTCTGTACTAAAAAGAAACCGTGCATAGAGCAAATTGTCCTCTTGGCTCCTACTCTTCCACATATTTGTCTGGTATTGGAGCAGTGGTTTCTCTTGGTGGTGAGAGGCCAACAAGGCTTCACTCATGACCAGTCCCAGATTGGTGTAAACAGGAAACCTTTCTTTTGAGAACCCATAACTATTTCTGCCATATTGTGGGAGACTGTGGGAAACTATTCTGTAGTGCCCCAGAATCTCTGTGAACGAAGGGCACCTCACAGTTTTCCTATGTTAAGTGCTTACACCTTTTACACCTCAGATAGGAGAAACCATTCATTTAAATGAGCCTCATGTAGATGCCTGAGTCCTCCAGGTGTTGTCCTGTGGCACAGGGGAAGCAGAGCAGGATGGAAATGGGGTGGCACTTAGAACTTTTGAGGTGGTCCCTGACCAGTTAGCATAGACCCTGACTGTCTGCAATGACTAACTGAACAACAACGAGCTCAAAACACTGACCAAAATTTCTCCTGATGGTCCAGCAGAGCTTCATCTACCTAATCTGACAACTTAATTTTAAATTACCTTACATGAATTTGAAGTCCACATCAAACAGTTGCGGACCGCATACATTGCAGCTACTGACATAGCTCCTTAGTGGAGTGCCCCAAACTTCATCTCCTGCTAGGATTTTTCACTTCAGTCACTACTGAGGTGCACTCATTTGAGGTGACTTCACCAAGATGATGTGGTCAGCAGGAATGGCGGCCACTTAAATCCATTGGACCTATCATCAGTCCATCATCTTGTGCTTCAATGTACATAAGCAAATTTTCTGAAAACCCTTCTCACTAGTGTGTTGTGCCCTCCCTGCCTCAACCTGACCAAGCCAGCTGATATAAACCCACAGATCAAGGAGCAAGGTGGCTGATGGACTTGCTTTTGGTGTCACTGTGACCATAGTGAACAGTCATGATTAGATTGCCTCTGTCTTTCATCATAAACAACAGCTGTTAATGAACTTTGTCAGTACTGTCTGATTTTTCCAAATGTTTATCATTCCCGGAGTTTACACTGAAAAATTTTAAACCTGTATATAGGCCGGGTACTTGCAGCTCTTCATGTCTTATTTCAAAGGGCCTTCAGGAATATGAGAAATACTAAGGGGGTATTTCTTAACTGTTTCTGACTCTTTTAAGTAATACTAACTCAAATTAATTAGCAGATTTGCCTTTGCCTTAGAAAAATGAGTTTAAACTCATAGAATAGGCACTGTGGCTATGGGAAGGATGCCTTCAGTGTTAACAAGGCATGACCAATAGCACCTCAAGCCTGTGCATATGAAAGTCCCTATAAAATCAATACTTCCAGTTCTATGGAATACTTAGACTTTCATCTTAGTAAGTAGGTCCCAGTGGAAATATTTGGAAATAGTGGGGAAAAAATGAAGATAAATACTCTTTCTACAGAGTTTCAAAGATTAGTTTTCTTACAATCAGAGTGTGTTAAAATATAATCCTTTCCATGGCTCTTCTACCTCCTGCAAAATCTCTTTTAACTTTTATTTGTTATTTAAAAAGCCACAGGGTATATTCTCTTCTTAATATATAGGGTTTTACGTGTGAAACTCCCTGTGCATCGAGGTGATAATATACCCCTTAATTGGAAGCTGTTTAATGCTCTCGATTTAACATTTTAATAGAAAAGTTACAAGCAGTCTGGCTGTGAGTGGAGCACTATTAAAATTCCCAGCCAGGACAGTAGTGTTTTTTTCTTTAAGTGGCTTTTTATTTGCTAAAATTCGTTGCAGCTTTCATTGCAAGTTGGGGCCACTTTTAAGTTTCACTCTACATTATGAAAAAGAAAATGGAGAACTTTAAAGCAATCCTAAGTTTCAAATAAAAGTGGAACTTAAAAACATCTTTGCCATGTGAGTCACTCTATAGGTTGTGCTTGCTCAGTGTATTCTGAACGGAGGCAACTTTATTGAGTGTCTTATTTGTGCAGACACAGTAGGAGGAACATTAACCTCTAAGATCTCCAGGACCACTTATGGGGCTGGTGTTCATTTATTTGCATGCTTTCAGACCCTTATAATCATATGAGAACAGAGACAACATGGGACCTTCACAGCTTGGATCTTAAAACCACTACACTGCACAAAGCAAGCGATGCAAAAATGGGGTCCTAAGTTTTACCTTATGACTCGTGTGCTTTGCAGTCTTTCTGTTTTTTTAAAAAACACTGCTGGGAGGTAGAAAAATGCCTTCAGTATTATGTCAAAGGCACAGAAAGATGCAGGGCCATATTCATAAAAGGATTAAAAGACTCAAGTATGATTTGTGGCACCTAAATTCTGCCGTAAAGCCATAGAATGCAATTCTGAACTCTCCTCTCCCCCAGTCTCTAGAAGTGTCCCATGACCTCAGGTATCCACATTTTTACAGCAAACTTCTTGAGGTGCTAAAGCTTTCTTCTGCAAATGCCCTCATTCCTCTGTAGACTGAGCAGCTCTGCACAAGGCTCCCATCTAAGTCCAATTTACTTTGTTACAATGATGTGTCTGTAGCTGTGAATCTTATGATATGTTCTCTGGAAACCCTACGGGTATTCTGGCATCAAAACATCAGTCTACCCAAGCAGGTTAGTGATACAGACAAGCAGGAGTAAATTTTCAGTGGCTAAATAAAGGCTGAGTGTATTCCCTACGGGTAAATGATGTCTGAATTTGTTGCTTTATCTGTTTTAATTTGATGTATGTGAAACTTTCAGCAAACAAGTCTGTGTGTATGCATGAAAACGTAGTTTGTATTCGGATATTCCTGAATCAGACTTCTGCTCCATGTCTTTTCCCTTCTCGCTTGTTTTGCACTGCAGAGAGATGTGTGAGTAAAACAGAATTTACTCTGCTGAATGTGTATTCCTATAAGGAAAAATCTTGCCTATTTTTCTGTCAGCCCATAAATCTTTAGCTGTGGGAGGGAAGCATGCTGATGTTGGGGAGGAGGGTTTCTGTACAAGAATACAGAATCTTTAGTGTAGGAGCGTGGATTGTGGGGAGGGAGGAACAACTGGCCTAGGTCATGTACCTCCCCTGGGCACAACTCTTTCTTTCCTGGGGCAAACACAGGTTTCTTCAGAGCAGCTCTGCCAGGATGTGGTACTACTCACAGCTGTAGCTGGTATCTGCATGGGCAGACTGGACCAGAGGCCTGCTGGAAGTCTAGCCATCCATTCTCTTATGAGGTTGGGGAGGAGTTCAGACTGACTTTCTAAAGCTGTATTTTAATGGATTTATGCTTATTAACCCATCAAAGAGGGCTCGTGACAGGGAGCAACTACTTATATCAATATATTAATGTAATTTAATATATCAGCACATCATACCAAACTGTGATAGAGTTTCTGGGCAGATTTCAGCTTGGAGCACGAAATTCTGGGAGTGTCAATAACCTGCTTGAAAGGACGACTCCAGCCCACAACCATCCACTTCTTGTCTTATTGAGAAACTGACAAGAATGGAGCTGAAGACAGACTTACTTGATAGTGCGCTTTTGTGATGTGGCCACTGGGAATGGCACTTAAGCAGCTATTTAGTTTACAAATGCTTTAATAGCCTTTAGATGGTATCAACTTTTCGTTCCTCATCTGTGCTGGAACTGAACCAACATCTTGTTGGCTGAAAGACTTTGTATCCCCATTAAAAAATATTTGACTGGCCCTCTCTACTTAAAATACATCAAATGATTTCTGTTTCTGTTTGGTTTTCTGCTGAAATATGGAAGCTAAATGTGGTTCTGCTAGAGTGTAACTTAAACTGAAAAATATGGAGGACAAAGCCGTGTGTTGTTGAGGGCCTTTCAGAGCCAGGATGGAGAGAGCAATGCACAGCAAGACCTCAAAGCCTGAAAAACAGAAACACCTAGAGAGACTTAAGTCCTTCCACTCTACCGCACAGTTGAAAAGTCTCATTAATGTTTGTGGAGAAAGAAAATCTTTCTCTTTTCTTCCCTCCCTTCACTCTACACTTACAGCAAGAGTCACAGGGCTGTTGTCTAAATGAGGGGAATCACAGAAATGTGCATTTTTGGTGAGAATTTAACACTGAGTATAGCATTCCTGAAAAGGTCACTGTTGGCCATTTAGTTAGGAGATTTGAACAATCCAACGCTATGCAAAAATTAGGCTTTTACATACATTAACTTCATGCTATTTCTCCTGATTCTATTTTGAAAGAAAGAGATGATCTTAGAGGAAATAGATTTTTCTGCAACATACAGTATATATTGTCTTTCAGTACAGCTTCCGACTAAAATTTATCTCTTGCTAAATGCAGACTAAATGAATAGTGTAGAACTAATACATTTTGTGCCAAGAAAATAAATGGGCACGGTGCTAGATGCTTAAGAGTGTCACTAATTATTCACGTGATTTGTGGCATCCCTTCTCAGCAAAGGTATGGGGGCTATAACTGGGAAAATCTTTCACACTTCTTTCATGGAAAACATGCAGTGAGGAACTCAGCAGGCTCACAAATGTGCCCAACCTTCTTAATTTCAGTATATCCAGAATGCTATTCCAGCTCCCAGAAATACTGTAGTATATCCAGTGTTTGTGTGCTGAGGACAAGCTACAAAGCTTGCGTGTTCCTGTATAAGAACCAAGGCTTTTTTTCTTTTTTCTTTTTTTTTTTTTGGTACCTTCTTTTTTTCTGTGTGCACTTTTCAAACCAGAATTGTGTAAGGCCAACTGCACTTTTAGCTTCCATAGCATGAATGCAAAGGCATACTCAGAAGAGTTTTTTTAGAGGGCAGCAAATAGTTTCCAACCGCATAACTCTCAGTCTGGCATGGTGTGTCTGCAGCTTCCAAGAAGCACAAATGGACATACAGGGGCTTCCATGGTTTTGCAAAGAAATTAGGCCTTTCTCTTGCTTTTCCTCCCCTTTCTCTTTCTTTTTAGTTATCCTTGGCTGGCGTTTAAATGAACAAAGGAGAAGGAAGAAATGAGAGGAATACAGATGTCAAAGAAAAGTGTCATGTTGGCAAGAAGTATTTTTTTTGACCTTCAGAAGTTATTGAAGAGTGTGAGACTACCAAGAGGTACACTGAGATTAAAGTGGAAAACATCGTGGCTATGTGCCTTCTTTTAAAGGAAAAGTAGCTTTTCCTATACACAGACAAAACCACTGTCACACTGGAGGACAGTCACCGGTGATGACTGCAGAAACAAAAATCAATGTAAAACATTGTAAATAAAATGTCACCTTGTTTAGTCCTGAGGTGGCACTTTCATTTTCTGGGCAAGTTACAATTTTAGTTTGGTTTTGTGACAGTCCTTGATGAACGTATAGGGTTTTATCATTGTTAGTATATCCATTTTTCTGAAAAGGAAAAATTGTCCTGGATAGCCTATATTTTAGAATTGTTTTTCTCTTGAGGTAGTTGTTTTATTTTTTGTGATAGTTTGTAGATTTCTTCCACATACTGTTATCCCAGCATGGTCTCAAAATTAAAGTCTGGGTGGCCAAAACTGGCTGAGTGATAGCAGCTTAGGATATTTTTGCCCTTTCTCATAAGTGTGCCTGAGCACTGTAAATTCGTATTTTTTATGGGGAAAGAAATGCTTTTCTCTTTTTCTGTATTCCCGCTGCAAGGACAGGAAGTCAGCAGCCACTGTCAAAAGAAGCCAGAATTAGTAGGAATACAGTTATTATGCTTTTGTCTTTTATTAGACAAAAAAATATGTTTGGCACTAGTATAATCAGATGGAGTGCGTTCATTTCTGTAAAGCACTTAAAATGTATTACCAGTAAAGTAGCTGATGTCCATAGAAATACAACACATATTTAGATACTTGAGTGAAAACATGTTGAAAAACAGACATGAAGCTCCACCTTTAAAGACAGCCTGCCCAGCGAAGACCTTAAGATGGTTCCTAAACTGGAGCCAGAGGAAAGCAGCTCAAGCAATGAGGGGGGTTCCAAATTGAGTCCCAAAGGGGTATGAGTACAGAAGGAGCAAATAGGTTGAATACTATTATGTCAAAGATCCTGGAAATAATTCACATTTTGCAAACTCTTGTTGGGGAAAAGTCCAAGTTAAATTGAAAATGCTTAAATGAGCAGCATTAAGATTAATTTGGACTCAGTCACCAATTAGAAAACCTCTCTCTTGTTAAACACCAACCTCTTAATTAGACAATCTTGCTTTTTTGTTTTCTAACATCAACAAAATGGATACATTAGTGCCATATGAGGCTGCCTTAGGAGGATTAGCTAAAGGAAACTACATATTAAACTTCACCTTTTAATTAACTTTTAATGAATTTCTCTCACAGCAGAAAGCAGTCACAGAGGGACTCCAAGATTCAGGAGTTACTTAAGGTTTATAATGGTTTTGTAGGGGAAAAAACAGCCCCACCAATTTCTTTGCTCCACATCTATTTCAGCTTCACTCAGAGCTTGGGCTGTGCAGTCGTTGTGGGATATTTGAAAGGAAGCAAAGCTGAAAAAAGTTAGATGTGTAACTAATTATATAAACATGCCATCTTTGTTTTTGTCAGTTTCGGTTACTGGGAAGCATATTTTCCTTATTTAGTGTTGCCTTTGTGCAGTTATATTAAGCCAAAGGAAAAAAAGAGAAGGCGAAGCAGTGAGGGAGGGAGGCAGCAAGGAGATCATGGGCACTGGTGGGATGCTCGGGCTGCCAGCAGCATGGCTGGGCCATCCACACAGTGATGGCATTCCCTGAACACAGCCATCAGATGGAAGGAGGATCTCTAGCTGGGTGAGTAATCACACTTGGCATTCGCTGTCAGGAAGACAACTTTGGTGCTGAGTATAGAGATCATTAGGAATGAAACATCAAATGCTGGAAAACAAATGGAGGCTTAATCTTCAATGAAAGAGAACATCAGGAAAACAGAGCTTTTGTGGTTTTGGGTACCTGATATGTTGGGAACTGGCAGAATTTTACCTGTGTTGCATTCCCTATCCCTCAGACCCATGGTGCTCTGGAGCTGCCATAAAAAGCAGCAAAAGTCTCCTGCTGTGTAATGAGCAAGCAGACTGCAAGGCCAAATTTGGTACAATTCCACATGCATCCAGCTTTGCTTGAAATCAGTGGCAGACCTAGATGCACATTGGAGGCAGGATTTGGCCCACTGCTTTAATTTAATGGGCCTTGGCAACAGGATGCAGGAAGGGAACCCGCTCATCTCGTAGACTGCATATAAGACACCACACTCCAGGGCCCCAGCAGCCTGGGGCCTCCCTCTTTTTACCTGCACCCCACATCTCTGGAAAGCAGCAGCTTTGTGGCTGGGCAGCATGGAGCCACACCACCACGACGAGAACTGGTTCAGTGCAGTCAGATCAGAAGCAAACAAACTCACAGGAAATGGTGGTGTTCCTCAAAACCCACCCAGTTCCAGGGGACCCTTCCCTTTGCTGTTTGCTTGCCCTCCTCTAGTTGCTTTCTGTAAACATTTGCTCACACACATTTTTGTCAGCACAATAGCCTTTCTTACAGTGAACTTCCGCATGAGCAGCCAAGACAAAGGCATCTGTGAGCAAACTGAAATATTAATTGTTGTCTTTTGCTTGGCTGAGTGTTCGCCTTCCAACATTTGTCTTTGTGACACTCAGGGACTGCCCAGAGCTGTGGGATGTCCTTCTACAGCCCACCCCAGGCTGGGCAATGCCCACCAGTGGGACCTCCTTGCCAGCCACTCAGCCGCCACCTTGGCAGCAGCCCCCAGGCTGCTGAATTTTGGGGTCCCTTGGCAAGCCTGCATGCATGGCTTTAAGCTGGCAGCTGTGTCTTGACTCCCTTCGCCTACCACAGCCAGACCACCTGAGAGTTTGGCAAGTGGGACCCTGGAAAAAGGTTGCCCAGCATCCTGCAGGGATTGCCCAGGGATCGCGTGCACATTGGGCCCTAGAAGAAGGGTTCTCCAGAGCCCCACCAGTGCTAGTGGTTGCTACATCCTAGCAGGGATGGCTGGGGATGGAGGCCTGCTGAGTTCCCACAAGCCCTGCAGCTCTCTGAGGTCTGGACCCTCATGTCCTACTCCTCTCCATCCTCATATTTTTTTATGAGGTTAATGCTTGAGAGGTTCACTTTGTCTGGAGTCTCAGATACTCATGGGCTCTGGCTAAATAGCCAGCAAGTTTGTGATCTGTCTAAACACCTGTTTCAACTCTACAAGGGACTCAGTAGACAGGGTGCTGCCAGGCTATTTTCCTTTCACGCCACATCCACTTGCTGTGAAGTGCCCTCATCCCATCTTAATTGTTCATTTCATCCCTCTCATCCCCAGGTGGGGCTCCTCATTCACTCATTGAAGATTTTATAAGCTATTAATTATACATTGATTCTGTTAAACTCATGATCCCTGTCACATTATCAGCTTTCAAGGGAGATGGTACCTGACATGCTGTGAACACCGATGACAAGCTGGGTGAGAAGCGATGGAGGTGTAGCTCCAGGAGAGGTGCTTCTGTACCTTTGCAATGACCACCCCCACCCACAAATCCTTGAGACCCTCTTCCAGCTCACCACCCACTCAACCAGACCTAGGCTCATGTGACCAACATGTTCGTGTCTCACAAATAATTGCAAGTAATCAAATCAGGAGCAATCTAAGTAAGCAATTTGCAGTCTTTGGCTGAATATCTCTCATTATTAAAAAAAACATGTGAAAAGGAATATCTTCAGAGAATAAACAAGCCACAAGGACAGAGGAAAAAAGCCTGTATTTGTTAGATAATTTATCCTCAATGAATAATTCAACTGTTTCTAATAATAATTATTTATTATTTGTAATATACACACTGACATAGGTGTGTACGGTGCTTCAATAAAAGTAATTAAAATAATTTTGCATAAACTTGTTGGATTAATGGGATAAGCACAAAATGTACTTTTTCTGCTCACTCTTTTACAGAAATGATTTTTATAACACATAGTGGGCTAAGAGGTGTTTATCCAAAATTTTAGATGGGTTCTCTACAGCTTTAAATAATTTTTAAAAATGCATCTCTTGACACATCTTAGATATCAATTCTGGTATTTGCCTCCTTTAAGTAAGTTCTGATGGAATCATTCAAATGAACAGTCCATCCTTCTGTAGGATACATATTTAATCACAATGAAATGACAGCTAATGATAAAGGCACATATTAAATCTGATTTTACAAATTTTTCTTGTAGGATCCAGTGCTTATTTTGCTTTAACAGAGAACAAATACTATGCTTTCAAAATGGAGGCTTAATAGGAACTAAAATATGAAGACTTCTATTTAGAAAATTAAATCTAAAAAAGAAACTTGGAATTTCCAGGGCACAATTGTTTAAAAATGATGCAAGGAGTGGCTAGAATGAGGTTTACCCCTATCTTAAATCAAGTGATTTGTACCCCTTTATTAAAAAAAAAAAATGGATTTTTTTCCCCCTTGTAACAGTCTGAATATTACACAGGATTTTGCAGAGTAGCAAAAACAAGACATGAACTGAAAAGGCAAGATGCTCTGGATATTTCAGAGAAAGAATGCCTATTATCTGTTTTCAGGGCTCAATGCATTTCACCTAAAAATGTACTGGCAATATGCTGTCAAGCAGATCTGTTGCATATTGTTTCTCCTGTTTCGCCAAGCACTTGTACAGTCCCAGAATTTCCAAAGTAAGAACAGTTCTTATAAAAAGCACAGTTTATTCGTAAGGACAGTATTCTGTGTAATGACCTCTGAAAAATGTACCAGCAACATGCCTAGCAGGAGGAGTCCTAACTTAGCCTCTTGCTCTGTGGAGCTCGCTTTCAGAATGAAAACAGGCACATAGAAATCAGTGAGATAACTCATGTGCTTACACATTTATTGCATGCTTGCATACTGTAGTGAATCAGCCTTGGCAAATGGCAAAAGTTTAAGAATTCCTTAACCAAAAAGAGGGATTTTTTTATTTTTCTTTTTTGATTTCATGATTGCGTAGTATTGGGATTTTTTTAAACTCTTTTAGAAGAAATATTTACTTTTAATTTGAAAACGCTCATATTTTTTTGATTTGGCTTCAGTACTTTAAAAAGTGACAACAAACCCACAAATGTTTAGCTCTTATTAATTATGGGGAGAGAAAATTTAATTTCCTGACTGTGTTTCCTGTGTACACACAAGCCCCATGAGTTTGTGGCAACCTCCGTAGCTGCTCGGGGGAAGCTGTTAGCTACGCACACAGCACCAGCGCAAATCCGCCGGCCCGGGAAGCTGAAAGAGCATTATTAGAGGCTGGCTGAGGCAAAGTACCACAAGGCAGCTTTTATAGCTAAAAATCTTACAGTTGCGAAGCATAGGCATTTATTTACTTGGTTCTCAAGAAATTAAGCTGGGATAAAGTTCCAGAAATCAAGGCGACACAAAGCTGTGAAACACGCAGTCACTACCGGGAAGACATTATCTGTGTTTCAAAGGTTCCAGGTTCTCTGCTGATCTCAATGCTTGCAAGAAACACAGTGGCTGGAGACTACTGGGTAAGGTGAGAGGTGAAGACAGGTTTAGTCTGAATTTTTTTTGTTCTTTTGTTCTGGAGGTAATTTTAACACTTTTCAGAGTGGGTTTTAATAGTAAAAAAAATATTATTTTAAAAATGGTTACATATATTCCTGTTTTATCTCTTTTTTTCCCTAGTGTTGCATAGGCTACAGTGTGAATACTGTTTCTGAAATTAATAATTAACCTGCATTTAACTTGCTCATGTTCACATTGCTTTTTGACAAATATCCCTACCAACATTAAAAAATCTGCAGTGCTGTCAACAAAAATGATTTTAGATCCAGCTGGTGGTAATTGATGTAAATCCCTCACATAGACATATGTAAGCTGTTTTAAAACTTGCTTAAGTTAGTTCACCTTGATTTGGTAAATTATCAATTTCAGATAAATCTATATATATTCCATTCAGTGTCTTAAATCCTTGGGCAGCTCTTCACCTACAGTAACTGGGGCTTTAAGTCATACTTTATAAACTCCACAGAATTCCTGGATGAAATTGCTCCCCTTTATATTTCTCCTTCTTGTTGCTTACACCACCTATGGTGCTTGGTTTCCCAAACAGATGGGGTTCAAAACTGTTTCTTGTCCCTACAACACTGATTCCCAATGGGAACTTTTAAACATGCGTTAAAAATGTCTAGAGTCAAAAGCTCATGAAGGTTTGCAAATTCTTATGTTTGGTGTAAGACAAAATTCAAGGATTGGGTGTATGACTTCAATATGACAAACCCCTCACGCTGGAAGAAAGGAGGGAAGAAGGGGAAAGGAAGGGGAAAGGGAAGGGGAAGGAAAAGGGGAAGGGGAAAGGGAAGGGGAAGGAAAAGAGGAAGGAGAAAGGGAAGGAGAAGGGGAAGGGGGAAGGGGAAGGAGGGAGGGAGGGAGAAAAGAAGGTCCTGTTATTGAAATACCAGTGAATTAAACAACCTACCCAAGAGAATAACTGCAAAAGTTATTGTTCTTTTATTGTTTGCTGAAAATGCCACTCAGAATGACTGTTACTTTTTTAATGGGAGGTCTTCTAAATTTGATTTGCTTCTTGCATCATTGTATCTAACCTTTTTCATGGATTTTGCTGTGCTTATTTCAGTTTGCAAAGAATCATCTATCACACTGCTTCACTTAAAAAGCTGTTCATATCAAAGAAATTAAAATTATATCTATATTTTTACTAGAAGTAAGGATGTCACTGTTGTGGGAATGTTATTCATACAAATTTTGTGTTGTAGGGCACTGGAACACAAGGGAAATTAATTGGCTCATTAAAAGCAGAAAAGTTTCTCATCTACTACACAGTCTCCATCATCCTAAGATCGAGGAGAGGAATATTTTAAGAACTATTCCAAAAAGTGGGAATACATAAAGCTAAGAACATGCATATCTCGTCCTGAAGAAAAACAGTTTGCAGAAATGAAGAAATGGCTTGTTTATGTTACAGTCTGAGTCTTCCGTTGCTGCTACAGTTAATGTAATCTAGAATGATACAATGAATAAATGTTAGCATTTTCCATCTAAAGTTTGGAAGCCCAGCATTTTCCAGGCAAAAAGAAGATTACCCTAGGACTGATTTACAGTCTGTGGCTGTGGAGATCCCTCAGAAATAACTTCCATGATCCCCCAAAAGCAACCAGCCCAAACTGGGGGATTATGCTGTTGATTCCACCATCTTATTCTTGCAATATCCTGGCAAAATTCTTCCTCATCTGTGACTGAGACCACACTATACCTGAAGTAGTTATCATACAAGTCAGTGAGAAAGAAAGTAGGAGCAAGACTGTGGATGCAACATTCCCTCTTTCTGAGCCACTGCCTCTGCTTAGGAGGGACTAGGGCTGCTGATGGACACCTTGAGATATGACAAACCTGACACTGGAAATGCACTGACTGCTCTCAGCAGCATCCAGTTTGGGCTCTGCTGGAATTCAAGAGCCCTCCAAGCCCACAGGACATGATGAGACCTGCACATCATCTAAAATGCTCTGCTCATCTTTCACCATGTATTGCTCTTCAGAAATGGTGGGCCTTCTGCTTGATGTGTGTGGGGGAGATGTCGTAACAGCGGGTGAAGGAGTCTGGGATCCCTGACAACATGCATAAAAATGTTTGCAAGTAATCAAAGGGCCCCAAAATCCCTGTGTTTAATTTAATGCCAACTTGTCCTGGAACAACTTCCTGTTTTCAACCTCTGCACAGATGGAGGCTCTAGGGAGGTGTCCGGATGAGAGCATATTTTTGAAGCAACCAGTTGAATGTGGTACCAGCAAATCTGATTGGGTGAGCAGGGCACCCCACATGTGCCATGGGATGGGAACTCTAAAAATGACATCCACGTCTCCCCACTGGCTTTTCAGGCATAGGCAGGCCTTTGGAGATGCTCCAAACTGGTTCTGAGATTTTGGCAATGTTGAAGACAGGGACCAGGAAGGAGTGAGACTGGACTTGCTCAGGGAATGAAGTGGGAAGGATGGGACAGGAATGGCCAGAAGAAATCACGGAGGTGGTGATGGTGTGCTCTCAGTGTTGCTGTTGGTTTGGCAGGACCTACCCCTTGCCTCAGCAGAGTGCTCCACTGCAGGTGCCTTGGGGATGGGTGGATATGTGAGGGAATGGACCGAAAAACCAGCAGTGTTGCAAAGGGCTAGCTTTCACCTGTCCATGTAGCGTGTCCTCCAGTGGGGCTGCTGCTGTTGGCAAGGATTTACACAGGCCAGTCTCAGGTTTGGCTTTTTTTTTTTCCCATGGATTTGCTGAAGTCCCTTTGGAATATTAAAAGCCACATCATGGTGCTATACATATTAATGTGTGAGGATTTTTTTCTATTGTCTGTACCTTTCAGTCTAAGTCTGATTGACAGCCTTATCTATAATATTCAAGCCTTAGGATGGTCTGATTTTCAGATAGGGTAGTCTTCATCTTTGGTAACATTTTTTTTTTCTTAATTACTGAATTTTTAGTTTTGGTGACTTCTATGTTACATGATGTGGAGCTGACAAATTGTACCTGTTATCCTGACTATTTAACATTTATATTTCCTAGATGCAAAAGCCAGAATACATTTGATTGATGTAAAAGCCAGAAATGTTGATATTTCAGGTAGATTGATTTGTCACAATGGAAAAATCATATGGTTTTTCATGCGAGTTTTTAGTATCTTTATCATTTTAACCTAAGGTCAATGTACTAGTTAACATTTTTTTTAGTAAAATATTGTGCTGCTGAAATGTACAAAACTAGGATATTTTTGTGTGTGTTCTTTTTATTTTTATTTATATACTGCTATACAGTACAAATCTTTCTGTTCTGCTACAGACGGGCTATTATTGGAATAGTTTTCTTATTTGATAGTCAAATCAAATAAATAACACCTAAACCACATATAAGAGAAAAAAAAAATTCCGACTTTTTTTTTCTCTCCCCTAGTAGCCATGTTTGTAGCCATATTTATTTTAACTAGCCTTGGGCAAAAAGTTATGTGCCTCATTAATCTAAATCAACCTTGCAGGATTTTATGGCAACTGTTGTTGCTGTTGCCACATTATGTATGCTTTTTCCTTTTGTTCTTCAATATAGTGCTTATGAAGCTAAGGAACAATTGTCACTTCCTATTATGTGAACTAAATGTACAAGAATTGATGGGGCTTTCTACCTAATGTTGTTAGCCTGAACCTGGTTTGTTTATTTAATGAACAAAACGTCATAGTGTATCTGCATCCTCCTGACATCTGAAACAGTGGCAGCTGCTGGTGGCAGATTTCCTGAAAGTTGGGTGCAGAATTAACCAATTTAATTTACATGTTATCCAAAAAAGAAGGGAGTAGGGGAAAAAAAGAAAAAGAGAGAGCGAGATTGAGAGAGAGAGAGAGAGAGAGAGAGGCAAGATTCTCTTTTGAAAACATTCTTTTAAAAAGCACGTATTTTGGGCACAGATGTCCTGAGTACTATTGTATTGTGGGGGGTGGGGAGGAGCCAGTCTAATCCTGACACATAACCTACTTCAGTGCAAGTAGATTTAGAGAAGTTCATTGAGATTCAGGGTTTAAATATGATGCCATTACCAGATAGATGCTGGGTTGCTAAATAAAAACTCTTAGCTGCAGGAGTGTTTTAGAAACTGGAACTTATTTTTGCCTCCATCCTTTTACAGAAGGCTCTGTTAAACAGAAGACACTGATTTTGCAGCCATGTCACCCAAAGAAAAGATACGTTTTATGCCTTCTTGAAGTTGGAATTCATAGACAGAAATAAACAGTGATAATGAATTCCTAGAAAGTGACAAAGTCTGTGGGAGTCACTGAAGACATTCATACTTCCCAATTGCTAATCCTACTAATAATTGCTAAATTGCAGTGTTTTGGTATAAATACCCGAGAGCTATAGCCATCTTTTCAGCTCAAAATTGTTGGCAGAGAGTAATGTTTACCAGGCGCCAGAAGTTTTAAAATAAAGAAAAAATCTCCTCTAAATTTGTCTAGTTTTAACTGTTCAGCAGGAAGGCAATACTGGGTCTACACAGGCTCCAATCAAAGGAAGAGCAAAGGCAGCCACCCAGGTTCCTTGTTTAGGGTGTTATTCGCATCCCTCATTGAGGCCAACGCTGCCATCATGCTGCATATGCAAAGAAAAGAAAACACAATCTTTGGGTATATTACATGACAGTGCAGGGATCTGAACTACTTGGTAGAAGGCCCAGTTATGAGTATGTCTGGCAATTAAAAATAATTGGGAAGCAGGTTTGCCACTAACTCTTCCAAGAATGCCAGTTATGATATAATGATGTTTCATTAGACATGCTGAAAGCTGTGAGCTCCGTATGGCAATGGCAATTAGGAAGGATCATAAAGAAGAAAAAAAAAGAAGAAGAAGAAGAAACATTAAAAATATCCCAGCTAAGATTAGCATAGCATTTAATGGCCACTTCATTAGCTAATTGATTTCTTATTAGTTACAGGGAATAGCCCAGTTAGGGGCTCTGCACATCTAATTAACAGCATTTACACAATTAGTCAGTTGCTCATTTTGTAACCAAACATTCTTGGAATCAACTGTGGCTGTGATGCTTTGGGCCATTTGATTAATTTTATTTTATTTTTTGCTAATATTGGCTTAACCTTCAAATAAAAAATTCACTCCCTAGGGCCCCACCATATTTAATCACAACATTACACAAACAGAAAAAAACTACGTCACACAATCTTAGGACATGAATCGGTTCCTCTCTCTTTTATTTGCAAGTTGTTTTATTGGCCCCATGAAGTCAATAGCATTCAATAAGTGGAATTGTCTGCCTTCTCTCCTGACAGCTGAGTTTTTGCCCATCAAACATTATTATTATTTTGCAATTGGCAAATGGAACACATACATATTTTTTTGCTTATGTACTGGGAGAAGAATGTAGGAGGTCTGGCTGAGATATTTATTTCTAATGCAGTTGCTTCCTAGTGCAAAAGAAATGTATTTAGTAGGAAACTCACCATTTAATAAAAAGCTTATTTTCACATCAGTTTATACCTCAAATTAAGGGTGAATGAGGAAAATTGCATGATGTTATAAGGGTCAGAAAGGGACAGGTTGGATTTATGTGACAGTTTTAGCAGCTCGGAGAAAATTGATGACCAAGAACATAGTAAATAACAATAATAACATTTAATAAAACAAACAAAACCCCACTTGTCTGTTCATTTTCAGTTTATGGTGGCACTCTATAATCTCATAGCACCCAATTATTATTCTGACAAACCTGATTTCCCTTTTGGTCCCCAGACTCCTATGCACCAAGAAGAACCAAACTCTGATCTCGCTGTAGGCAGTAATGATATCCCCCCAGATACAGGGGCTCTCCTGTGAGAGAGAAGCCTTTTAGCATTGATGCATATAGGCTGTTAGCACTGTAAGAAGATGTTGCATATGTGAGCAGAAGGTCAATGTTTTCACTTGCCAGTTTTCATTGACACATTGGGATTCTGTATGAAATTACCATACACTAATTAAATAAAACAAAACCTCATGATGATCAATCAGGTCAGAGATGATGCCAAATCATCAATATATTAATTATTATGTTTTGTTTTTCTTTCATTTCACTTATCTTTTTTTTCTCTTTAATGTTTCCTCACAATGAGTACAAAATGGGAAATAATTTTCATTTACCATTACTGTATTAATTGCAGCTAATGGAAAAACACTCTCTCAGACACATAATGGCAATTATTCCACTTCTCTCTCTTTTTTTTTCCTTTTAATGAGAATTTATTTTGTAAGTGTATTTGCAAACAGTGAACTATAATGGATGGTCATTTCAGTATTGGATTCTTTATTTTTTTATCATATACATAGATAATACGTTTTCTTTCATTCCACATTTTTTCTTGTTTAGTTGCTTCATCGGACTGTGAGAATCAAGAAAACCTCCAAATTACCTAATTTTAAAGTGGCATATTGCCAATTTGGGACTTTTTTTTCCCTGTTGTGGAAATCTAACATATCTGGAAGCTCTTTCTAAATTCTAAGTGACACCTACAATATTCACACTGAACTTCTTTGTGCTCCTATTAAATACAGCAGAAACCAAAAAAAAGTAACCAAGTATTTGTGAGGTTTTACCAGATTCCAAATTATTGAATCAGTGAAAGTAAACATTTAGGTGTCTATGGGGTTCTAGTATTAATTTTACAAGATCAGACAGTGCATCAAAAGGAGAGGAGGGATTAAGAACTGGTAGTCTTATCTCCATCTCTTATTCTCTTGTTTCTGCTGGAGATGATTTTCTACTGTGTTCAGTTCCTGCAGTTTGCTTCTCTGGGTTACTTGGATGTCCATACATGTAGCAACTACTCATGTATTTCAAAGGATGGCAAAAGGTAATCTGTAATTTCCACAGCTGATATCCATGATACTCTTACTTTGCCTTTTCAGGCATAAATGGTACACACTTCGTTCCTCCTTCCCACTTCAAGGTATGAATATTTCGAGGTATCTTCTCAAGGTCTTCCAATTAGAAAGCAAGACAAAACAAAATCAATTTCTGAAATTCTTTTCCACCAGGATACATATTCTGCAGGCAGCTTCCCCTATGTGTTGTTGTGTAGGATTCAGCCAACAGAAGCTGAGTGATGGAACCAGTTGATCTGAAATGCAAAGTAAAATAATTGCTCTTCTTCTAACCCATACCTGAAAGGGACAAATATATTTCTTCTGCCTATGATGGCTTAGAAAACAGTTTCTTACATGACGTCTAAACTGTGTTACTGCAGTCTAAACTGTGTTACTGCCCCAGCTCTCCACTGGGACACTGTAAGCACAGTAGAAACAGCTTTCTGAATTTCAGTTTCATACAGTAAGTCTGTGAGCTGCATTACCCAGCAGTTTCTTGTGTTGATTTTGGTGGGTTTGAAACACTCAGGTCCTTAAAAATAAACATAAAATTTCACAGTCAATTAAAAAAGAATTAATTTCAAATATACCTTTGTAGGTATCTGTTCAACCTAATTTGCCCCATCACTTGTTTTCCAAATGCTCGCTTTGTTTTCCAGGAGATGGAATGCCTTCCTGTTACCTGGGCTATTTTTGTTGCTCATGTCAAAGCATTATGACTGTTGGTAAACACCGAAACAGGTGTTTAACATATATATATGTCTGAGCTGGTGCTTTTAAGCTGACCTGTGCAGCTCTATCTCATTGCCCATGTGCAGAGCTAACTGTTGATATTTGAATAGTACAAATATTAAGGAGTGCAATTTAACCATCTTATAGGGAACTTGGGAAATGAAAGTGATATTTTTGTCTCTGTTGTATAAGGTGTAAAAACTCTGTATCCTCTTGCCTCGGTTTCTCCTTCTGTGAAATGATTACATCAAAACCCAGAATAGACCATGTTGAAGGTCCACATAAGACACAGCATTTTTGTTTATCTCTCTGTGAGGGAGTCTAAGCCCAGTTGGCCACTGGCTGGTGCACACTGGCTCTACAGGACATGGTGCCAGCAGCTCAGAGGGTCGTCTCTGTCTGCTGGCACTGAGTAAGGGTCATGAGGAGAATATTCACCATTGCCAGCAGCTGTCAACAGCATACACTGTGATTTTCCCCCCTAGTAATAGCTACAGTTACTATCCAAAGAACTGGGGGAGGAAAAGGTGTTGTGTTCCTTCTGATTCTGTCTCTGCCACCTCCCCACCCCTCCCCCAATATACTTTTGCTGATTATTTAACATTATTTGAGGAAGAACGACTTCACTTCCATGGTTCACTTCCTGAAGCTTCCCCCTGTCCCAGACCTCATTCCCTATTGAAAAAGACACAGAGCAGCAATTTTTAATGATTAAAGGGATCTATTTGTCTGTGTGATGAGTGGTGTTTTTCAGTCTTTAGATTGCAAAATCACCTGTTCTCTGCTCTGGAGCTGGCTATGTCATGCAGAAAGAAATTACTAAATACAACTGTAAACGTGAAACAACATTATTATGATCATTTGTGCTGGTTTTGGCTGAGGTATAGTTAATTTTCTTCACAGTGGCTAGTATGGAGCTGTAGCTGCACCTGGAAACTCACAGATTTTAAACTTTTTCCAATACCCTGCCATGATGACTTGTAATATGGTTGGCACTGGCAATATTTGAAGGCCTCTTCAGAGGTTGATGAGGGGTGGAAGATGGAGGAAGAGGGGGAACGTTTAGAGCAAGCAGCTGTGTGGTGCTTGTTTGCTGACTGGAGTGAAACCATGACATCATCTTATGAAATATTATAGAAAAGGTCCTGTTGGGAGAAAGAATTAACCATTCCACCAATCCCCTGGGTGAATCCACCAATTCAGACCTGGGAAGCTAGTATCCATCCCAAGAATCAAAGAAAGGAGTCTAAACTCAATAAAGAATGTGGAACTCTAACATCCCAATTGCAGGATAAAACAGGAGATGGACAAGATATGCAGAAACTATTTCTGGACCACATAATATATACAGAGTCAACAGATGATGCATTAAAACTGACAGCACAAATATATGCTGACTTCCCTTTCAATGCCTCTCTTACCACACTGTCTCTCCCTGTAATACTTTCCTTCACTCTACTGATATAGTCAATGTACAGGAAAAAAAAAAAAGAAACCCAAAAATAACAAAACGGGGGAAAAAGAATTTGGGATTCAACTCTGCTTGGCAGGAAAGTCAGTGATGACCAACAAAGCCCCGTGATTCCAAGAGCAACACATAGAAAGTGGTGTGGGATGATACTAAATGGATAAATAGCAGAATGGAAACAAATAGAAGTGAAATAATTATCTTAGGATACAGGTTGACTGTTGGGTAGGTGAACACCAATGGAAGAAAATTTCTTACACTGCAAGGAGAGTCTCAGTTGGACCTGCTGTGCTCCATATATACTTTCTAAGGATTACCCATTGCTCCAGTGTGATCTGTCAGGCTGCAAAAGCAGCAGGATTTCAAGCTTTAATCCTGCAGAAGCTGAGCCATAAAGCTGCCTGGACATACTTGAAACTTTCTGTCTCCCTGATGAATTGTTCTCCTCTAAAACCCTGTGAGAAAAGTAAGGGAATAAAGCCTATTTCCTAGCTATGTTTGTCTGAACTAGAAGCATACGTTTAGGGAGGACTTGAACTGCCCAAATTCCAGAGGGCAGCCCAGCATCTCTGCAAGAGGTGTTCCCAAAAACGCCCACTGAGGAACTGGGATTCCACTGGCAAGCAACCAGATGTGGAATGTGCTTGGCAAGGAATGAGCTTGTGTTCCCTTAAGTGCTCTTTGAGGGCTCTGAGAATTACGGTGCCCAGTTATATCAGCTAAGCCCTGGTTGCCCCCACATCCTCCTGACCAGTACAATAAGTGATGTAGGGGGTAACCCAAAATGGCAGTAGTTTTAGTTGGCCAGGGCATTAGGTCTTATAGTTTTATGAAATCAGAAGTTGCAAAGTTCCTCTTTTGTTTTAAAAGAGCCATATTAAAGTGGAGATGGGTGGAGATGTCAGTGGAGGAAAATGTACTGCCAGGGAAGGTTCTCACCCATCAGTCCTGCTGCCTCTGTCATGCCTAGCACTTGTGACCCAGGACTATATGGTGTCCCATAGGTTGGTAGCAGCTCCAGAGATCACAGACAGAATGAAGCTGCATCAAAATGATGTCTGAAGTGTGCTGCTGGTGAGGCAAATGGCACTGGGCAGACTGTTTTTGTTCAAGGGAATTTCCGTCTTTCCTTTGGAGAGGAGAGGAAAGACTGGTTAACTAGTCTCAGAAGAAGCAATCATAGCAGATGGAAACTAGGTTTTTGAGAGATGGGCTGCTTAGACTGGACTGAAAGGTATTGAACTAAACAACAACAAAAGTACAAGGTGGTGAAGGAGAGAGAAAGCAGGAAAATCAAGATACCCAGAACAAAATTAATCAAGGTGCCAGAAACCTGAAGAAAAGTCTCTAATTGCTTCCAGGATTGCAAGAAGCCCAATAATAAGCAAAAGGAAAGGGACTTGCTCACTGATTAGTGCACAGACACTCCACTTGGCATTATAAGCCACCAGAAGGAAAATTGGCATGACTGGAATGTTAAAATCAGTGGTACAAAACTTTTATTCAGGGACTGATGGAATTTGCATAAAAGAACAGAGAAAAGCAGTCTACATTGCAAATAGCATCACCTGTCTCTGAATCATTGCCAAGTACTCTTGAGTGCTTATGGGCTGCTGTTCTGAAACGTAAAGCAGAAGACAGAGGACTGCTGGTGCCTATTGCTGACTGCCAAATCACACTAGAGAGCAGCAAACACTGGCTGCCTAAACACTCATCTATCAGGTATAGGAAAAGAAAAGCTGTGCTATCATGGAGAATTTCAGTCTGAATGACACATATTGGAAGTTTCATGCTGCCAAGTACTAAAATACCTTTGAAATTTTGCAAAATTATAGATGACGATATTCTAGCTCAGAAAGGGTGACAACCAACACAGGACAATTTGGGATTTGGCCTCGTCTTCTCAGTGAACTGAGAACTAGAAGTCAGCAGTTGTTCAGGCTTGGCTTAACTATGTCTGTTTATGCAAACAACATAAAGTTTACATCAGCAATATATTTACTTTGAGTTTCTCAGAGTTCTATTCCACAAAAATGGAATAATTAAGATACGAATCAGCTTAGAAGATGTGAAAAGAAAGAAGGTTTGAACACAGCCAGGTGCATATGGGAAGAGAAAGGATGCATAGCAACTTAAAAACAATATATGGAAAAAAGAAAGGTGAATACCAGTAAGGATAAATTGTGAAATTAAGAAATTAGATGAAGAAAGGAAAAGGTTACAAGGGGAAATCTATAGCCAGCAGAATATAAGGCAGTGGAAAAAGTTTTTGAGTATCTAAAGAGCAAAAGGAATCTCAATAAAAGTGTTGTTTCACTAACGAGTTAGACATGGCAGAATTGTCAATAAGAGACTGAAATATTCAGTAAACCTTTCTATATTCTGACTGGAGGAAGAGAGAAGAAGAGAACAGTGCATTTAAGTAATGCAAGAATGATAAAATATGTCCCCCTTTCACAATGTCTAATGATGGTGTTAAATTTTAGTTACCAAAATAGGACTTTTCATATTATCATGTCTGAGTGTTTCAGCTGTGAGCTAAGAAGTATGATGGATCATTAATGCTGAGTTTCAGTAAATTGTGGGAAATAGGAAGACTTCAGAAAAATAGCATATGCACCCATATCTAGAAAAAACAGAAGAGATACCTCAAGTAATCAAAACTGCTGGATACCATTCCCTGACAAGGTAGTGGAAGGTCATATATAGGGTCAGATTAATAATCATTTAAAGGAAGGAAATGTCATTAATAATAATTTATAGAAGAATCTTGCCAGTCTAGCTCAGGATAAATTTTAATGTGATTACAGCTTTGGTTGATAGAAGTAATAGTATTTGCAGTGTAATAAAATTCCAACATTATTGTATATAGGACCACACAACTTGCATAACAAATGAGAATATTATAAAATCAATGTCACACATTAAATACACTGAAACTGAGTTCAGTGATGCGACCAACTCTGATTGTAAACAGGGAGTCTCCATCAAGAAGGTACATTACTTGTTTGTTTGTTTTCTTGATGTTTCCCATTTTTAGCAATAACTTAAGGGTAAAAGATGGAGTTCCTCACATCTGAGACAATAATTTGGAGATAGCCACTGACAGAGAGAAAATGCTGGACCTGGTGAAATGAGAAGTCTTTTGGGGTGACTGAATGTGAAATGACCAGTCTGGGAACAAAACATAAATTATAAGGTTGCACTTCCAGGGAAGCTCTGCTTGGAGAAGTAGAAAATTCTGGAAATTGCATTTGTATTTGTGGCTAGGATGAAAGTCACTTGAGCACAACCTCTCAGCATGGCACTGAGGCCAGAAGGACTAAATCAGTTCCTGCTGGTATAAAAAAAAGGAATAGATAGTAAAATATTTCCACTGTGCTTGTTGGGGTCCTATGTCCAGAATCAGTGCTCAAAACTTAAGAAAGTTATAAAACATATTTGTGTGAGTTCAGAGAGGAGCTCTGAGAATAATCAATGGATAACTAATAGGAAAAATAACTTCCAAGAGAAAAGGTTAACAGTGACTTGATCATAGCATATAAGTACCTCCACAAGGAAAAGCTTTAGGTAATAGAGTTTTTCAGTCTGGCAGACAAAGGTACAATGACTAATAAGACCAGTCACTGGAAACTGAAGTAAGGCAAATTCAGAGCAAAAAAAGAAGGTGCATATTCTTAACAGCAAGGATAATTAATCATTTGGAATGATTTACAAAGAATTGTGCTGGATTCTTCATTAATGGAGTTTTTTAAATCAAAATGAAACATTTTTAAAAGACCCACTCTGCTGCAAGCACAGTTTTTAATCTTGAAGCACAAATTAATATAGGGAAGTTCTAGGGGCTTAATTATATGGAAAGCAGTGAGACAATCATAACAATTCCTCTTGGCACTAAAGCAGGTCAGTTTAGGCATCTACATCAATCACGGGTTTATATGTTTCCCACATATTCACCGGATTGCAGGTGTCAGAGCTTTAAAAAACATGGTGCAACAAAAGGCAAATGTAAGCATTTTCAAAAGCAGAAATAGTTGGGATTACTCACACGATGAGAGTCAGTTTTAAAAACATAGTAATCAAAAGATGAAGCACTTGTTATAGCTTTTCATTTTACAATTTTATTAGTTCAAATCCCTTAGGAATGAATATTCCTCATTGGTTTGATAAAAATTCATAGCAACAAAGTTAGTAAAATGTCTCATCACCTGACAAATGTAGTAGGAAATATTTTTTAAATCTGTTTTACGAAGTAGTCCGCCAAGCTCTTGTGGCAGAGTCAAAGAATTAACTATAAATAGTCAGAAGTAGTGAACTGTAATCCTCCGTGCCAAAAGATGACCTGTTAGCCTTCAAAACAAAGTTAGGAAATAACTGGAAAAATGGTTGTTAAGAAGTGAAATGGCAACTCTATGCCTCCAGTTCTCTGAATCTATGAATTATTATTTTCTAGAAATCTTTTGGCTTTCAACAGTACTTATTAGACAAACTATCTCTTAATTCAAATGCTATCACCAGAGGCCAGATGCTTCCATCAGATCCCTGTTATCCAACTCCAGATTTTGACTTACATTAAATCTGTCATCTCTTTTGGTATTTGCACCTAAGCACCTTTCCATCTATGCTAGATAATGTCACATTCCATCATGAGAATCATTCTCTCTCTGCTCTGACAGGTATTTAGTGACCTGCATGGTTGGGATCTTTATGGAAGAGGGTCAATCATGTGATAGGGTAAAAAAAAGGGTGTACAGCATAGCCCAAACTAGGATAGTTGACTGTCTTTTGACAAGCAGAGTATTTTCTTTAAAGTAAATAGGTTGGTGGCTGATGTCTTTGGTCTTTACTCACAGGTATACTCTTTCCAGTGAGGAAAGGAACCTGGATATTTTTGAATGTTTCCAGAAGGAGGCTAAGGAGCTCAATTACTGTCATGAAGCCAGCACTAAGCAGTTTTAAGTATCTTTGAATGCATTTTCTTAAAAAGGGAAAGAACATCTACACCTTCCAAACGATACTATGGACCTGTGCGCCCATATTTACATGTTCAAATCCTGCAAATTTTCAGTCATGCTGAGTCACTTGGTGCATCCCTGGCACCAGGCTTATGGCACAGCTATGCACTGCAGAGATGGATTGCATGAATGCCAATGGTATTTAAGTGCATGTGTTTCCCAAAACAGTTGGACCTTAAAGAGCACAGCTTCTTACATCCTGCTTTGCATGTGGGACAATGAAGCACAATGAACAGAGGGTTTATGACACACTGATCTGCAAAAGACTTTCCTCTAGATGTTTTTGTATTTATACCACCCTTCACTGGCAAGCATTACTTTCCAGCTGGGGTTGTGCTGCTCTTCCAGATTGTGCACAGAGGAGGCTCCCAGCAATTAGCAGCCTGAGCAGAAAATTTCTCCCTTGCAAAGAGCAGGATCTGCCTGAAGAATACTGAAGAATTTCAGCTCTGGTACTATTGTATAAATTACCTTTCTCTGATGATCATTTTCCTTCATTCTGTGTTGCTCTGTAGTGACTCATGCATCCAGTATTCTTTATGCCTTTTTTTTTTTTTGCAATACACAACTGTTTGTGTAATTAACTTTATAACATCTGGGAGTTAAAAAAACCACACAAAACTTTACCAAGGAAAAAGTTGCATATGGGAGATAATCATGAGCATGAGATCATCTCTGTATCACTGCAGACCTTTATTAATGTTTGACTGAAAGGGATGATTTTCTCTAGATTCCTTGAAATCCGCTTAATTTTCATTGACATTCTGGCAATATATTAAACATTCTCATGAATTTAATTCTGAAGTTCACTGTTTTCTTTTTCCTGTTGATTTGTGACTCTTTTAAAAAGGAAAAGAGCAGATTCTTTTTCCTTTCACCTCTGTACAAAACATATTGGATGTGACCCTTGGGTGCCTTAACTGGAGCTTGGCATCATCCTCAGTTGGTGCACAGAGGTGCTGCTGGTTGCCTCCCTCATCTGCTGCTGTCTAGGTGGAAAGAACAAGAATAGGAAAAGGCATTTTTGGGCAGGGTGAGACGCACTTGGGCTTGGCTAGGTGGCATGAAGTTTCTTGTAATCTGAAGCCATCTGGCACAAATTAGAACTGTCCCTCCTTGAGTACAGGAGGTGATTTGTGTCAAGAGGTCCATATTTTGTGTTATGTTAAATTATATGATCTGATGGTTGATGGAGATCATTACAAGAAGAAGGGGAGACAGAACATGCCCTAGGTAGCATAAAATTTTGATTTATGTTAGTTTGGGACAGCCACTTTACTCTTCGGTGGTGAAATCATGGTAAAGCTGTGACACTCATCTCACCAAGTGTTTATACCATATGAGGACATGTTTTGCCTGTGCTACAATCTCAGAGAAGACATTAATTTATCTTTCTAATGAGGTGCTGAAATTTCTTCTTGTATATTGTGTATCTCTGTAGATAGAGCTCTGCTCTCCTGATTAACAAGGCTTTGTCAACATCTGAAAATCTGCTTTGCCACATAATCAAACACATTTGTTAGGCATTTGAAAGGATGAGAAGTTCAGAGCTCTTCAACGGAAAGGCATACTGCATGCTCTGAAGTGTGGAGGAAACCGTGGTTTGATAGCGTGGCCTGTGCTTCTCCATAAGGTCTCTGCTGACTCCAGCAGGCCAGGCAGATTTGAATTATTCAGTCCCAGATCCTCATGACACAGCAAACAAACTCTCCAGCTGCCCCTAAAATTTCCTGGACCTCTCTGGCTTTACACATCCTGATGCCATCCTTATGGCTTTGCTCCTGCCATGGGGGATGAGGGAACTGTGGGGGAGCTGCAAGGGGAACAGGTGCAGATCCCTGCAGAGTGCTTTTGTCCAGGAACTAACCTTGCTGCTGCCACTGCTCAGCAGTGTCTGTGCTTTCTGCAAGGCAGAGGGCAATTGTTGGCCACAAGAGCTGTGTTTGGTGCTGGGTCCTCCTGGTATTTCTGCTTCCTGAGCCCCTTTCTGCAGATACACACTTGAAAATGAACAGAACCCAAGGTACTGTAACAAGACTGAAAACCAGGAGAATTTTTTTTCCCACTTAATAACAATGTTGTTGGAATAACTGAGAAGTGGTGGGCCAGCCTGCACACCTGGGTTGGCTGTGATGGGCTGGTACAAGCTCTCTAGGAGAGACTGGCAGGGAAGACAAGGGTGTAAAGGGCTTAGGGTCTCTATGAAGGATCAGCCTGGGTGCAAGGATCTCTTCAGTGGGGTGGATGATGGACTGGTGGACAGCCTGTGGATCAGGGGAAGGCCTGTAAGGGGGATATCATGGTGGGAGGGTATTACAGGTGCACTATCAGGGTGAGCAAGGGGATAAAGTCTCTGAAGAACAGAACCTGGTTCTCATAGGGATGTTTAACCTCCCTGACATCTACTGGAAGGGCAGTGTGGGACACCAGCAATCCAGGAGATTTCTGGAGGGCATCAGGAATAACTTCTTGAAACAGGTACTGGGGGGCGAACCAGTCTGCTATTCACTGACAAGGGAGAATGGGTTGGGGATGTGTGAATCAGCAAATGGTAGGGTGGGAGGTCTTGCAGGGAGTGAGGAAGGAGACTAACAGAGAGCAGACACTGGACTTTAGGAGAGCAAATTTCGGCTTATTTAGGAAGCTGGTAAGTGGGATCCCGGTGGACACTGAAAGGCAAAGCAGTTCGGGAAAGCTGACAAGGTTTCAAGGACAGCATTCTCTAAGCAAAAGAACAGTCCATTCTGGTACTCACAAAGATAGACAGGCATCAGGAGACTCCTTTCAGGAAGCAGAGAGTTCATGGTGGACGTCCAGTGCAAAAAGGCATCATACAGAAGGTGGAAGCTTGGATGTGCCATAAAAGAGAGATATAGAAACAGGTAGGGATGGTGTCAGGAAAAACAAACCTTGCCTAGAGGTAATGCTTCTAAGTGACATCAAGGGTAATAGGAAGAGTCTTTCAGCTACACTGGTAGCAAAAGATTAAACAAGAAAAATATTTGCTCATCAAGGAATGGGAAGATGGATTAGTGACAGTGGACACAGAGAAGGCTGAGATAGGTGCCTTTGCCTCTTTGCTGAGTCTGACCCTTGTGCTACAATCTGTATGCTAATAAAGTAGGCTACTGTGAAGAATTTTGTCGTACTCATGATTTGTTTTATTGTAAAATCTTTCACATTTAACTTTTTTTTTAAAAAATATATGAAGTACTGACTGCAACATCTGGAAGCAAGAGGATAGGAAGAGAAAAAAAATTAAAGATTTGTTAGCTTTATTTTTGCTCTGGTTCTCATTCTCTCAACATAATAATAGGAGTGGACTTAAGTTGAAGTTGCATTTCTACACTAGTTGAAAAAATAAAGCACAAACACACAGGGGCTTCCCAGTGGTCACTGTGAACCTCTCCAGCTTGTGAGATGTTTTCCACTAAAATAGTTTACCTCTGTGGAACTCTTTTACACAACAGGACTTTATTATTTCCCTGCTGAGATGCAACCTTTCAGCGATAGGTCCCTGAAAGTCCACTGACTTCCTTCCACAGAGTTCAGCGGACTCTGGAACCTGGAGCCCTCAGGTACTGAAGTTGGCTTTCCTAAAAAGTTAGATGCTACTCTTCCCCTCTCAGAGCCTCTGACTTCTATGGAAGTACTGGAGGATCCTGGTTCAAGTACTGTGGACCTGTCCTGAAAAAAACCCTCTAATGATCCAGGATAACATGAAATGCTCCTGTCCTGACTGCAGAGAGTCATCTTCCAAGTTACTGTGCATGTGTACATATATCCTGAGCTTTGAGAGGTGACTGCAGAGCACATGCACTGGCTGTCTGGCTTTCTCCCCAGGTGACTGAGCTTCAGTGTGGGAGATCAGGGCCCCAGATCCAAGAAGTCAGGAGGAAGTGAGTTAGTGAATGAAGAAGGAATTTGAAATGGAGAAGGGAAA
This sequence comes from Corapipo altera, assembly GCF_003945725.1. Classification (NCBI taxonomy): domain Eukaryota; kingdom Metazoa; phylum Chordata; class Aves; order Passeriformes; family Pipridae; genus Corapipo; species Corapipo altera. The sequence goes on from NW_020884872.1 coordinate 33,804,269, forward strand.
ATATTTGGTAGATAGTAAGAGGCCAAAATGTTCCAGGTGTAAGGGACAGTATGAGAGACAATGCAGAAATGAACAGAAGGCGAAGTCTGAAAGGTGGGAGTCTTGTAAGTTGCTTGCTCTGAAGTTCCAGGGATGTTCCTTACTTCTAACCTCCCACTGTTTTTTGAGAGTGAGGTCACCATATTAGAAAATTTCCTAGGACTATCGGCCAACACAGGAAAATTCTGTTTAAATATACAGGCTTGCTGTGTTAAGCTCATAATTTTAACAGGATGGTTGTTTTAATAAGATCTTTTTTAGAGCGCAGACCTATTTTCTGAAATATGTTTTGGATTAGTGCAATGCAAATGCGTTGGTTTTATAGGTCAATTCTCTACTGCAAACAGCTTCTCACTTGTAACAGATTTTTATCCCCAAGCAGGTTTAGTCTTTTAACAAGAATTCAGTGGATGGACACACAGGTAGTTCAGTCTCAGAATAGAAGCTCCTTCACGATGCTGACAGTAGTAGTGGACCTTGCCCTAGTGGCTAGATCCTTGACATCAGTGGGTTGGTTATTCATGGTGCATTACCATCCCACTTCCAGTCCTCAGCCAAGTCAGTGGCCATGACTTAAGAACAGTGGCCTGTTCTTAACTACAGTTATCTGGAGAAGCCCTCCGAGGAGTTACTCTGCCCTGGGAAACAGTCGGAATACCGTTGTCCTATGCTCCTTTCTTTCCTAATATAGCCATAATCAGACCTTCTTCATTCCTTGTAGCTTTCCCTGTGCTGAGGGGCTCCTACCTTGCTGCTCACAGAAGCTCTGGGCAGCAGGAACTCAGTGAAACAGGCTTAAGGGAGCTTCATCCTGAATATTTAGCTCTGTGCTAACACGATCACTGGTGATGTTTCCCAGGATGCAGGAGGATGGGATTCATCTCACCTAACTCTAATCACATGCCTCCAAGACGCCTGGTCTGGGCACATTGCCTAGGCTCCCCCTGCACTGGAGGCAGCAGCAGGAACCCCAACAGGCAAGTCACCCAGCCCAGCTGCCTCTGACTCCTGTCCTGTCATGTGGTGTTGGCTAGGTCTCAGGTGGAGCTTTATCTCTCTGCAATCATAGCTTGGTCTGAACACCCAGCTTTTAAACCTAATATTAGGAAATGAACCCCATAATCTGCTGATAGCCTCTCATTCTCTTTTTTTGGTAAGGAGAGAGGCATCTGCAATACAGAAGGTGGATTTTTGTGTCTGTGGCAGAATTGCACCTGGAAATCAGCTGAGGGACAATATCATATGAACAAGCGGTTCACAGACTCATCCATTACCTCTCAAAAACTCTTGCAACATGTCTGTTTTGGTATGGGTATATTTTTTGCAGATGTCTGTGAGTTATGTCTTTAGCCCTTTACATTCTGATTACTACATCACTAATATTTTTCTGTAAGTAGAGATATTCAGAGTGGGTGGAATTTTTTCATGGACTAGTAAAATTGTTTCCTGAGTCCAGAGACAGGAGATTGAAACTGTTTTATTAAATTAAGACAAAGTAAACAAACTCCCCCCCCCAAAAAACAAGATGAAGTGCTACTTTCTCTTGCCTTGAAAAAAAAACATTTCAGCTTCTCTTTAGGAAACGATGTTTCAAATGTTTGCTAATGTTTTTTAAGAACGAAAGAAAAAAATTAACCTAAGAAACAGGAAAAAAAGGTTTAATCATGTGTTTAATGAAGCATTCTGCATTTATAAAAAAAAGTTTTTTTTCTAGTTAGGAGATTTTTTTCTTGTTTCATGTTTTTTTTCATTTGGTCACTGAAACAAAAAAATCAACTCTGCCCTGAGCTCACATTTATGTTTTGAACACTAATGGCGACAAGGAGAATAACTCGATGTAAATAAGTTACATTTTCAAAATTAATGAAGTCAGCTAATTGAGTTTATCGAGGTAATAAAATCCATCTAATAAAATGTATCCATCAAATATAATTTTTCCAGTTCTATAAAAAATATATGTTTCTTTGCCTGTATATCATCTGTGTGGAGATAATGAATACCTTGTGACATTGGGGGCATAGGTCAAATCCCAGACCTTATTACAAATCTAGCGAAAATTACTTTTTCACTGACCTATAGTACGACCTAATAGTCTAGGAGGAGTTAAAGGCCAATTGTTCATTCAGCATTGCCAAATAATATATATATAAGTGCATATATATATATTTAATAACACTGATGCAATGAAAACTTACTGCTGTAGATATGGATTTACAGCACGTCCACAGGGATTTCTCATGCAGATCTCAAAATGTCAAAAAACAACATAACAGCAACACTCTGAAGTGTATGTTTGAAATGAATGATGACAGACCTTGGTGTGTGGGGTAGGGTTTCAGTGTTCCTCCAGTGATTTGCCCTAGCCCCAAATAGTGCATCTTTAACAACTCTATATGACAAACCTTTCTCACATGTATAGGGATGTGGGTTAATTGTAGCTACTTTTGCTGGCTGCAAGGAGACACAGTGTTTGAGGACATTGTTCCATGTGACAACACTGCCAGTTCCAAAGCCTTTCCAGGAGATGCCAGCTCTTTGCTGCAGTCTCAGCTGGTGTACCGGTATGCAAGACTGAACTGCAAAACTGAGCTGGGGAAATGATCCAGGTCCTTAAAAAATCCATTGGAAAGAATTATGAGGAGTTTTACTTGCTCAGCTCTACAACACAGCCCTTCACACGACTGAACCAGGAGGGAAGGATGGATGGCCCTCATGGTGTGCAGAACCAGGACCAGAGAGTAGGACTGGGGTAGTGGTGGCCCATGAGGACTTTGTAATGTCTCAAAATTACACCCTAAATGGTTACACCAGCCTAAAGAGCTGGCACTATTAAGAGAGAAGTTCAGGTGTGAAGAGTATGCTACTGCCTTTTTTGTGGCAGTGTCCAGCCCCAGCTATCACCAGACCTTCCATAAGAGCCTCATGTGGCCAGAATGAGAGAGCCTTAAATAATCACACATCTTTCACATTTTTTACTCCCTTCTTTCAAGGTTCAGACACATTCTCAGCACACAGGTCATTCACGTACATCTTTCTCAGCAAACTTTCCTCCCAGCTCCCTTCCAGCCTGCTGCACAATAACATCTTGCACGTTTCCTTCAATGGCCGTGTTGAACAGGATCCTGTGCATTTGAGCCTGCCCTGATTTGCAGGTCTGCTGCCCTATAATGACTGACAAACAGGCCACAGATTACTTCCATTTTATGACTTGAGTTTAGGGAAATTGAGCATCCTAATTAACCACAGATGTAAGGTTAAAGTGTAGAACAATCTGGACTGGTTTTCATTTAAGTTCTTTTCTGATTCATTTGGTTCCATAAGGGAGTCACAATTAGAAAAAAATATTTTGTCGATGTTGAAAGACGTGATGTAGAACTGATTGGATTAAATCTGAGTTCATGTGAATTTTGGCAAATTCAATTAGGAGAGGCCCTTGCAAGTACTCTGTGGAAAACCTCCAATGGCTTCACAAACTGTATTTGGATTTTCCAGTCCATAACACTGCATGTGTTGACAGGGCACCATCCCAGCATAATGTGTGAGCATTACAAACAAGTTCCTTTGCTTTGTGGGAACCTCAAGGTCAGGAGTAGAGTGAAACTGCAAACCAGGGCTCATTTGAAGATTCCCATACTGAGTAAAAGACCAGGTGAGCGTGGGTTAAGGGGCAACATGAGAAAAGATCTCAGTGAAGGGTTTCAAACTGCTTGTGGTGGTACAGAAGTCATAGTCTAGGTGTGAGAGCTTTCAGTAACAAGGGTGGCTTTCTTGTGCAATTTTTTTCTCCTGACTGGGACAAAAGGACCTTAATTTCTGGCTATAACATCTACATGCCACCACCACTAAAAAATTTTAATACTTGATATTAAAATGTTTTGTGAAATGTGTTTTTGTGTCTAAAATGGTAGGTCTGATATTGCTACTTTTTCACAGACATCTGGTTGCTCCTGGAGTTAGTTCATAACCTTTGTGTGGGGAAAATATTCACAGAAGTACCTGTGTCAAACTGAATCTACTTGGCAGCAGGAGGGGGATTGTCTGAGTTTTGTCCAAAACAAACCTGCTTCCCCCAACCTCTCCTTTCCAAGCAGACAGAAAGAAATACCTCCCTGTAATAGGACTGAAACGGTTTGCTTTTATTTTCTGACTTTGTTTAAGATAAAATCCAGCTTCTGGCTTCCCCTAAGCTACACAGGAATGTGCATCAATTTTAATACTGGTAACATATGTCATCAGTTTACATTATTTTTAATAATCCTTTGTTCTGTCTGTGCTGGCAAAACATGATCACCAGGACTCGTTTGGCTTGATAACTGTTCTGTAGGAATCAACAAACTAACAAGCACAGGCTTGTTTTTCAAAAGCTATTGTCTTCCTTATTTTAGAAATGCGATGTTTTGTTATTGATGCAAAATGGATTTGCCTTTTTCAAGTCTCTCTTCTCCAATCAGACACTGGAGAGCAGTCCAAATAAAAACAAAACAAAACAATAAAACCAGCACGTTAAAATGGACCCCTGCAATACAGTCAAAATAGAAAGTGAGATGAAGGCTTGGTGAAAGAACCATGGAACTCTTTGGCTGTTTCCCATCTCTCCCCATGGTAGGAGACTGTCACATGTGCTCAATGGGGGTAAAGTCCCCTTTTGCTGTGGCTAAGAAGCCTCTAGCTGTGTTAGCTTTGCCTAAGTGCTTGAACTGATTTCAGAAGCTTAAGAAATACTCATTGCTTTTTGATTTAATTTACAGAACTCCTTCTTCTTTTCTTCTGTAAAATATGGGGGGGGGGGGGGGGGGGGGGGGTAAGGAGGAGAAGATACTTCATGCTTTTCCTGGAAACAAAGAAGGCAAAGCCTCCCTCCATGAACCTCTCCCTTTCCTCCCCCCCGCCAAATGAGCAGCCGAAGATACCTCTGTTGTGACAGAGCAGTTATTTAGGCTGGAGTGGCTGGGGCTGGCTCTGGCTCCTCTGCATTGAACACAAGCTTCAGCCATACCCAGATCGATGGCTGAGGCTCCTGAGCAGGCTGGGTCTCTTCTCAGTGTTACTTTGCAGCTCCTTCATTCCTGTAGCTTACAATGAGGACAAGGGTATGTCTTGCCTGCACTCAGAGTCTCCAAGTCAAAGCTGTTTCTGTGTTCACCTTCCATCAAAATTTTTGTATTTGGTGATTCTGCCAACAGCAATAGTGGTTTGCATTGACCCTTTCCACTGCAGCTCCCTTCCTCTTTGCATCTACCAATATCAGCTCATGGCACTCAAGTTTGTATGAAAATGTGGCAATTCAGCCTGCTGATGTAACGCAGACTCCTGATTTTATTGACAGTTCTCCCTTGCAACACAAATTTCTCTCCTGGAATTAACTCTAGGCTCTACTAAGTCAGTGGTAATTTTGTCTTTTCCTTTAATCATTCCAAGATTTCCTTGTTCATTTTCAGATACTGTAATGAATTTGCTCCCTCTTTTATCACCTCTGCCTGCTCTGAAACTTTCTTCCTATACTCCTTAAGTTCCCTGTTTCTGTTTCATCCAGTGCTCTTCCCCTTAAAAGCTGTACTGTGGTTGAAAGCCCTTGTAGGGAAGCCTGGCGATATTTTCTCTGGAGAATCTTAAAATAATACATGCAATCTTATGCAATCTGGTATACCACAAGGCAGAAAAGGAAATTACACTCAGATCTTTTGTACCATTGGAATTGGCATAGAGATTAATCCTATAGACTTAGGTGGAATCTGAGCTGACTCTTCCACCTCTTTGAGTTTTAAATGTGCAATTATGTCTCTGTGAGGAGAAAATGGATGGATTTTGGATGACACAAATATTCTTTCCCTTGTTTGGCCATCATGAACAATGAGACCAACTTTCTTGATACTTCTTTGGAATGGTGCATACAAATCCCATTAACAAATTAAATGTTATGAGGAAAATCTCCTTGAAGCTTTACTGCCGTTGTTGGGAAGCCAAGATGGTTCATATAGCGAACTTTAAAGAAAAATGACCAAGATAGTCATTCCTGTTTTGGAAAGAAATTTTTCCTTGGAAGTGCTTTGGAGGCTCGTGGAAGTGTTTTGGGTTTTTTGTTTGGTTGGTTGGTTTTTGTCTTGTGTATGTGAATCGTTTGGTTACATCTTACTGAATTGTGGATTATTAAGTTATTTTTTATTGAAGTACTTCTGAAATCCTCTGTAGCCCAACCAATTAATAATGGTATGGTCTTAGTAAATTATTACTAAAACAGTGCACAAAATGTCACACAATTGTTTCTTTTTTTTTTCCTTTTGCTGTAGTGCTATTGCGGGATCTTGTACAAGATGTCGTATTACTCTGCATATTGCATATGTACATGGAAGTAGCTCGTAAAGTCCATGCTTATGCCAGGCAGGTAGGGGAAATTTGCAACCTTGTTGACACTTTAGAAATGAAAAGGAGAAAAATCTCAACTAGATGTGCAGATCTCTCTGCTTACCACCATAAGATGGATTCTGTCATGTGCTTTTGCAGCCAAGTGAAGAAGCAGGACCAAGAACTTTCCTGAAAGTGTCTTGGATTAACTAGTTTGGCAATAGACCAAACTTGTCATTTCCAGGGAGCTGGTTAGAAATTTTCCATCTAAGTTGGAAATAAATTCCATCTAAATGGAAAAAGATATTGCCAAACTATTAGGAAATGATTCATGCCCATCCTCTGTTTTCCTATAGTTCTCTTTTGACCTGACTCATCCCCTCCTGGAATCACTGGATATCCCTCCCCGAATTTTTTGGAAGTTTATCTCACCCTTGGCTTTTTATCTGAGAATTTTATTTACAATTTTTTGAGTTAATGTAAAAGTAAGTATTTATTGTAGAAAGCATAAATACTGAAAAGCAATAATGTTTTATATAAAAATCATTCTGCTGTGGACACTGTGCACACAATCTAATAGAACAATTAGGAACACATAAGGGAAAGGAAATCCTTCACTTTGGGGTGAATGTCGCATGTAAGACCTTAGCTACAGTGAGATCACACTATGAAAAACCTATTGTATACATCTTGCATTGAAAACAAAAGGTAGAACTTCTCTGAAATAATCATAAAACTATTTTTCCTATACTAACTACAGCTGTGGGGCATGTTTCTATGGAAACAGTTTTCCTTATGTGCTTCTCTATTGCTAAAGGTCTCAAATGGACCTTCTGTCTACTCATTGCCCGTATAAACTGCAGATTCTGTACAATAATCTCTAACACAGATCAGCCGAATCTCCTGATATGTGTCAAAAAACATTATCAGGAGGCAAACACCAGTTATTGCAGGTTCCCATAAATTTATAGATAATCAGGTCCTTAGTGGCAAGTTGGCATCTTAAGTGTAGGGACTGTACTGAGGAGTTTTGATTAGAGGTCATTGTCCTATCCAAAGCTGTAACACACAACAATGAATTCTGAGGCTTCGTCTTTGCTGTACAAAGATTTATGTTGCTTTGATTTGAATAATTTATGCCGCATACTGCATTCTAGATACCAGATGCTAAAAACGATTTGTTCTTTGTTGACATAAGTAAAACACTTGCAAAATTGCTGATTAAATGAGCCGTGCACCTTAGTATTTTCCTTATCGTAAACCATTGCTTAAACCATAGTAGAAAAAGATGGCATAAGTAAGGCTGATATTCTTTCAGTGATATCTGACAGTACAAGCTAGTTGGTACAGAAAGCTACATAGACAGTGAAAGAGCTGTTATTTAAAAACACAAGATAAATGACCCACCTTTTTTTGATATCCTCAAATTTCAAGATACTGGTCCATACTGTTCAAGCTGTCTTTATATTATTCACATTCAGAAGCACTTAAATGTAAAGGTATGTAAAGGTATACAAAAGTATAATTTTTTTTTTATATGCCCCTGTACTGATAGTAATCTGTGTACAAATAATGCAGAAGCAGTCAGAGGTATAGAGACTGGTACGTACATGAGTGGGTCTTATTCAGCTCAGCAAAAGACAATAGGTAATTTTACATTTATTATAAGAACTGAAAGGGTTGATTTTCAAACTGTGGGATGTTATTACCAGGAGAGCATTGGCCACCACTATGTACACTGTTACCAGAATAAAATAGTATTATAGTTACTTCTAAGAAATTATGAAGGCGACAGGCAACAACTTTTGAGTCCATGGTAGTGCATAGAAAGGTAAGACTCATCTTATCTTGCTTAAGAGTTAAGCACGACACTCAGAGAGCTGCTTGGCATTCTTCTGGGCTCAACAAAGAAGGACCTTCAGAAAGTGAAAGGGAGCTATCTCTCTGGGGCAAGCAGCATGGGCTGAGACTAGTGATATAAGTAAATTGAACAAATTGCCTGCTTGGGGTGATAGGCTCTTCATCCAGTATAGCAGAGGAACCTCACACCACCACCTTTAACTGGACACCTAACTTTTAGATAAGTAAACTTCAGTGATGTGAATGCAGTTCTAATTCTCATTACCCAATACCTTCAATGTTATATTTTAAAATGTGATTAATTTATACATTTAATTTAAAATCAACTTCACTTTTCATCAGCTACATGCTCAGTTTACTCTTTATGTTTCGCTCAGTTTACTCTTTATGTTTCACTCAGTTCAGGCAAAATAAACAGGTAACTCCAACATTTTACATAATAGTTTCCTCTTTCTGGTTCCATTCTGTGGCATGGGGTTCCTTGGACTTTTTTTTATGGGAGTCTTTTATGGTTTATGCTTTACATATAGTACATAGCTGAGAAGTATACATCCTATGTTAGTGTGCTTGGGTCAACCTGCTTGGGCAGGCACTCTAAATTCAGTTAACAGGTGGCAGACAGTAGTAAGCAAGGACTGTGTGCTGCAACACAGCTCTGCCGTGTTCAGGAAAAAAATGGGGATTGAAGACAATGTCCTGCTTTAATATTGTGGGCAAACTGTGTGCAGGCCACACACTCAGTCCCTGCTGCTGCCACTGGGTGTTATCAACCAGCCACATGTTGGAAGGAAAAGTCCACGCTATAAAAATGGCTAAGATTTCCTGAACTCACCATTATTATGACTTTTACCAAGGTGGCATGTTTCCAGAATAACCAGGGGTTAGTCTAACCATTTGGGGATCGGGTTGTGGCGTCCTGAAGGAGTCTGTATGTAGAATAATTCCCTTTACTCCTGTGGAATTTCATTACACCTTTTCCTGGGTATTTAAAAGAGGAGTTTTGCTTGTTTATTTGTCACACCTCTCTCACATAAATTTAGCTCTATGGCTTTTGCTATTGTTTAAATAGCTTCTATTTCCCCCAAATGAGCAGTTGGAAATGTGTGGAACCCTGAAAGCTTTGTAAAAACACATTTAACACAGGGACATGCTGTGAAGTGAACAAGGGATTGTGGATGTCATGGCTCAGATAATGGGAAACCTGTGAAATTCTGAGGATCCTGAAAAAGGTGAGTTTTGTCAGAAGAAACCTAAATAAATTGACAAACACATACACACAAAAAGCCCTAAAAGCCAAAACCAAAACCTTTTGGCTTGTTCATGCTTTCAAATCATTACCAGACACTTTTCAACCACATAGTTTATATCAGCCACCTGAGAATGCCTCAGACCAATGAAACATCTCAGAAACCATATTACAGGTGGTCTTCATTGAAAATTTAAATACCTTTTAAAAAAAATTAAGAATTACTTACTGGTGAATTACAAGTACAAAAAGATTACAGACAAACATTGCAAATATATGTACTTATTCCATTTTTAGGTCTCATCTGTTTCACTATTGTGTTCACTAGTTTAATACTCTTATCTCTAGACTGCTTCCATTAACTTGTGCGAAGCTGTTAAGAACATACGGCCTAACACTAAAACATTTGCTATACTGCATTTTTCTTCAATTTCTTTTTTTTCTTTTTTTTTTTTAACATACCCGTATATAACCAAGCATATTGAAGTTGTAGTTAGGCCCTATGAATCTGCTTGAGTTTACTCCCCTTCTCCCGATAGTCAAAACAAATATCTACTAAGGTTAAATGTGAAGAAAATTAATAAGCAAGAAAAATTGCATTAAAAAGAAGGCACTCTGGAGCAGAGCAGAGCAGTGGAAGCCAGAAACACCTCTGGTCCATAGTCTTCTTTGTCCCTGACAGAAGCCATTTGTGCAGGAGAAGCTTCCAAATCTGAACATCAGCTTCTTCAGGTCCCAGAGCGCTAAGGGCTCACCCCTGGCCCTGGAGGCCCTGGTTGCCTGAACCCGTGCTGATGGTCTGAAGCCTCCTCAGCTATCGAGCTCAGTCTCTTCTGGTTCACATCATCTTTAACCCTGGTGTATCACTAGCTAGCTGCAGTTCTGCATTTTCTGCTCCAGTGAAGAGCCGCCCTGTTGAAATGGTTTGTTTTCATCATTTATAAATGCCTCTTTCCACTATCACTGTAGCACTTTCCATGTCAGTGTGTGTTTAAGCTATCAACACCTGTATCTCAACTTACCCTTTGAATTATGTAAGAGTTATAAGGGCTGCCTATTGTAATGTCATCTTCATTAATCAGGTGTTTAATTTTGCTGTATATTGCTGCTAGGGGTGAAGAAATGCCTGATTTGGTTTTGGCTTTCACCATAGCTATTTTCTTCCATCCTTCAGTTGCTACTTTATGTGGGATGCAGGAATATGAATAGATTTCCCTTTAAAACCCCTGTGCCAGATTTGGGTCTTTTTGTTCCTCTCTGTATTAATTAGGTGGTATACTATTGCAGCCTTGCAGCAACAATGTAGCAGAGCTCAGGGTGAGACCTTAGAGGGAAGAAAGGTAATTTTATTTTGCAATAGAACTAGTCTATCTGGCTCATTCTCTCACACTGCACACTCCAATGCCCCAAGTCTTGGTTCCACACAGCCTGGCTGGTGTTTCCAGATTCCTGATTCCATAATACGCAGGACAAGAGGTGCAGTCTGGTGACTCCTTTTTAAATCTCTTGGGGTTTTAGAGTTGTGATCATGCTCTAGTTTTTCACATACCAACTTTTAGGAGCTGTCAGTGATTACCCTGTTTCCTCTCTTCTGCATTTGTATCCCACTACTGTCACCATTAAGATTTATTATCTCTCATTTATCTCTTCTGACTGCTTTGAGGCTCCAATCCCATTCTGCTCCCCCTTTTTTTCTGCTCTCCCTTGTCTTCCAGAACTGAGAAGCTGCACATAGATCTGGCATGACTTCAAGGACCTGCTAGTCTAGGTGCCAAAGCCACATAACCCTTCTACCTTTTCTTTCATCTGGTGTTCTCATATTAAATCATCTCCATTCAGACAGATTTTAGTATTTCTATTACAGATTTCTACACATTCAGGATAATAAAGAACTGTAGGAGGCCTTGGTGGTCCCCATGAACGATTTCTGTAGTTCTCTGGAGATCAATTCCTTCTTTGAACTTTTTAGTGGAGCTCTGGAGCTTTGCATCATTCTCAAAGAAATCTCTGCTGGATTGTGTTGGGAGAAGCTACCACACTCAGCAAACCTACTGCAGTCTATCTGCTTGTTCCTTTGCACTTGCCTTGACTATTGAGGGCTTTTGGATGAGGGTTTGCAGGTCTATCAATAACAAGGCTGGCTTATTTTCACATGTTTTGAGACAGACTGCAGGTCTTTGATGCTCTCCTCCTCTCTTTGCACAAAAAGGAGACATAAATGTAGCAAGCATTTGGCATCAGTGAAAGAGGTCTGAGTGTGTTTGGCCTAGAATATCTGCTCACGATAACTTTTATTTACTCTTCTCCACAGTCCCACCACCTTGATAGTATAAAAGAAAGCAATCTGTGCAAGGAAGAAAGTGGCAATGCAGTTGCTGCTTTTTTGTGGTTGTTGCATTGGCAAAAAGCATAAATAATTAATTTATTTTTATTTAAATGCTTATTTGCTACCTGTTTCTACACCTGGTATCTCTCCACAGGTTTTTAAGGAGTTCAAAGTTACACTACTCCTTGCTTTGGGGTAAGTAAACTTTGCTCCTATCTGGCATCATCTGCGTACTTCATACAGTGGAGAACTAGGTCAGTTTTATACTATGTACCACCACTGGTTGTCTTCAATTGCCTTTAGCTCAAGATAACGTTGCTCACTGGATTAATTAAAAAGCATGGCAAGTATGGTTGCAGAGAGCACAATGCCTGAATAAACAACTATATTTTTTCAGTTTTCTGAGGGATAAAAAATCCAGTATTCAATACTTCCTGCAGAAACTCTGGGGAAGCATCTCATCTCTATCTGTCACACAGGGAAGCACAACAGGGGAGTGTATTCCAGTCTATATTAGTAAGTAGCCCATCCCAGCAGGAGCTGATCTCTAGAGCAAAATCGTGCTTGGAACCCAATACCCATGTCCTCTGCATTCTGGGAAGTTTACTTTGGCCTATGTCTAGTCGCTTCCTGGGGAATTAACTCCCGTTACTGACGGATGTGCACCAAGCCAGCTCCGGTACACGGGTTCCAGAGCTACCTGGTAGTCATCAGATTTATGTGATGCACATGCTTCTGGGCTGAACCAAAAGGCTGGTGTGAACACATGGCAGCCCCTGGTATGGGCCGGATACAACATCCTCTTCTTTGGGAGCAGAGAGGAGGGGAGGAGAGGGATTATGACTGAAGGGGGTGGAGCTATTTGTATGGGCTATAGTAGAGACCTAATTTAAGTACTGACATTAGAAGGATGATAGTTATAGCCTTACTACATGAAGATATTCTCTGTTAAGGAGAGATGGAGAAAAAGACCCTTAATTAGATGCTTTGAATCGACCGTTTGAAGGACCTTCTCCTACCTCTGGGTGTGGCAGTGAGGTGGTGATACTAGCCTCAGAAATAAAAAATTTAAGTGTGGTGATACACTCAGCAATGTGGATGTCTGTCCAGGTTCTGAGCTTGGACTCCTGAATGCAAACAGGGAAATTAGTATGTGAACCCACTTGAAAATTAATTCCCAAGGTCAGTCCTTTGAAAACATCTAGTGAAGAAGGCAGGAAATTACTAAGTATTTCAATTGTGATGACACATCTAAATTCATTTCCCATTCCCAAATGTCAGGCTATTCCACCACGAGTGTGTCACTCTAGGATGGAGTGTACTCTGCTGCTCTGGCATGGGGGCAGTGGTGACGCTGGAGGCTTTCAAATTTTACTTTGGGTGTTTGTGGCCTGAATGTGCATCAGAAGCATGATTTTGAGCTGTGATTTTTAGCATCATAGGATAATCCAAGTAGAAGAGGACCTCAGTAGGTCACCTAGTCCTGCTTTAAATGGGGTCAGCTCTCCAACTAATCCACATGCATTTACATGCATTACATGACATACTTCCTAGTCATAGGAAGTCCATATGTCATGTAATTCCTAGTGAATGTTGATTTTTTCCCCCTGTACAATATTCTTTGACTAATAGTAAGGGTAGGTGTAGATCATTTATTTTTTGTAAAAGTGTAATTTTAATAAACTGAGAAAACCTTGCTATTATTCTATAAATTATTCTATAAATAGTTCTGCTTGGAAAACACATTTCAGAATTTTTGATAATAACTTTGAAAAGTCAATGCTTTTGTCATTCTTTATGTTGAAAATGGCTTACAGTAGCAGACTTAACTCTGATATCTTCTGTTCACCTTGGCAAGCAGGCAAATCACATGAAGTCACCCAGTTTGCATCACACATCTACACTGGAGAAAAAATTTGTTAATGTTGAGCCGCGTTACTAATCAATTGTCTAACAAAAAAAACTCCAACAAAGCAACGTTAAGAAATGCCTGTTCAACCACCGCTGCAAAAACTTTCTTTAACTACAGTTTAGGATTAGCAAGTATACTCATACAATTTTTCTCCAATTGGGCCTGTTTCATTTTATGATCACTTTAGAAGTAATATGAATTGTGCACAATTTATATTTTACATTCCATCCAATCTATCTATTATAAAAGAATGATGTATCTGAACACGAAGAATCTTGAATCTTAGGAAAAGTGTAGGAAAGTTACCTGGTAATGCACAAATAGACCACAGAGGGAGTTTTCTTCTCTCTCATTTACATTATAGTTCTCTGAAGGACAGTATAATTTTTATATCTCCTCCCTCAAACAACATGAAATCTGTGTCCACAGAGCCCGAATATTTGCCATGGGAAAACAAAACAACAAGGAGAAAAATAATAGTTTAAAAAATTTTAGAAAGTAAGGGACAAAACACAACCATGTTTGCTGTTATTACTAGTAAGTTATGTTTAAAATTAATTGCATCAGTGGGCTTCTGGAAAAACAATCATATGAGCTATTACATCAAAATTTAAATAAAGAAAATTATTCAGAACAGTCCAATGAGTTTTATTCACATATCCATAGAAAGTAGGAACTAGTCAGTCCCAAACCTTTATTGACTGTAGAAACTATGAAGATAGTAGTCCTCTACACTTACTCCCTGTATACCAAGCTACAAAGGGAAAGCAAGACTGTTCAAAGGTGCTGAATCCTCATATCAGTGGCCAAGGTCTATGCTCACACTGCTCTTTCTGTATGTGGGGGATGGAGGTAACCTCTGGCAGAGGAACAGCAACACAGAGCTGGTGATGGTAACTTTTTAAACTATTCCAGCTAGATCTTCAGATTTAATCTGATCATATGCTGTAATGGAAATAAAAAAGTAATTACTTAAACCTACCCTCTTGAGTGCACTGTCTAATTTGAGGTGCCTCACCTTTTGAAGATTTATGAGATATGAGGGACATCACTTTTTGAAGAGCACAGTACTTATTATGGTTGAAGACAACAGTAATTGACAACACACACCACACTTTGAAATCTGGACACCTTGTCTCAAATTGGAGAGGGAATGGAGACACATACATTACTAGCCACTTTTAAAAGGGTTTTGTTCTTCTCAGCCATCCCGCTGAAGGATTCTCGCATCTTCTTTGTACAAGATTGGGGTCTACATCCTGCATGGGTCCTCTCTTTTTGTGAATCACACCTTTAAAAATCTCAGGAACCCCTCTGCTGCTCAGTGTTTCAGTCTTAAGAAGAGCAGTTATTTTTGGGTCAGTGGTGGTCTGGACTCATCTGGCAAGCAGAACAGGTATGATGGGTCAGTCTTATGGACAGCAGCAATTACTAAGTATTATTTCTTTTTCCCTGTAATCTGGCAAGACCTTGTTCACTAAGGGGCAGAGATCCCACAGAGATGCTGTGAAGATACTTTCCTGCATTTGGCTCATGAGAACAAGATGTGATGAGCTGTGTGGCCAAGACCAGAAAAAAAAAAAGAGAGAGAGAGAAAACCTGTTAAACTTATTATCTGTGTTATGGAAAATGCCTAAGGGTCCTGAGAAACATAAGACTGCCAAGCAGTAGACACAACAAAAATAGAAGTAATCCCCTAAACTTTTGAGGTGGTGTAGATAAGGCAGAAAAATGAAGAGAAAACAGAATGTTCTGTTTAATTCCCTCCTTGCAGGTGGAAAACTGAGGCAGAAAACAATTAAGTGACTTAACAGCACACAGGAAGTCCCTGGCACAGCCACAGATTGTAAACCCCAGATATTCCAGGCCAGCAGCAGTAGCATCACCAAGTCCTCTTTTTTTCCCAAACTTATCTCCTTCTGGCTTGCACTGGTGGCTTTTATCTGCACCAAGACTTTCATGTTACAACACAGTTGGCCTCCTGATTTCTTTTTTTCTGTAAATAAGCTTATATATATTAACTATATATTGCATTTCATGCCACACCTTACATCAAAGTGGACCTTCTATCAAAGGCAAGTGGTTTAACTTCAGGCAGGTTGAGCTGACCTTTCTCCTTCCCCGGCATGACCCTCTTGAATGCTTGATCGAGTCACAGGAAGGACAGTGATGGCTCGGAGAAAGGCCACAATGACCTCTGCTAATATTAACAAGTTTCACTCTCCATGAACACAGCAAGGCTTCATTAGCACAGGGAGGATCCAAAAATATATAGGATGAAGAAAATAGGCAAATTAAAGATGCACTCAATTTTGCCTCCTTTAAAACTGATTCCCAGAGGAGTGCAGTCAATTTAACTAGTTTAAAAAGCTTCAGTATCCAGAGGCAATGTACTTAACTGTTCCCTTCCTCCTTGCACTTTTAGCACACAACTCGTTGTCTTTTCTGAGATGCCAGAAGGGTTTATGCAGGTTTCCCCCCCCCTCCTACAGCTGAACATGGGCTCATTGCATGTTTTCCTGAAACCTTTGGCCCCCATCCATGGGCTTGCTTTTACCAGCAGCCAGCCAGCTCTCATCAACCCACAGCAGTGCAGCTGCAGCAAGCTTCTTTTTGGGTTACTCAAGCCTGGAAAGGTACTCAAGGTCTCCAAAGCCTTTCATATCCCTCCAGTTGCTCCTTAATGTGTAAAGCAGGAGTGTCCCACCACAGTAATCAATTGATGCTTTCCTTCAGCGTGGTCCGTACGAGGATTTCCTTGGAACCTCCCTACGGCAGGCAGGCAAACCACCAAGAGCTGATAATCTTCTAATTAGTAACATGGAGTTAGTGAATAACTCATGCTTTACAAACAAGTCAGCACATGGAGGTCTCAAGACCCCAGTGTATCCAAAGGAAGCCCGAGAGAAACTAATTGACATCTGTGGGGTCTACAGGGTCTGTTGGCTGGCCTTGCAGCTCTCCACAGCTGCTCATACACACCCAGAGGAACTAAGGGGAGACTGCAGGCAGCCAATTTTTAAACAAAAACAGAAATCTCCACAGCTTTGTCAATGGGTGAACATTTGTGTGTGTGGACATGTAGCAAGGGGTGTAAATGGGAGCGCATGGTGTGATCTGGGTGTGCAGTAGCCTAAGTCCTACTTATGTAGCCACACTGAGGACAGAATTCCCCTCTTTAAGGAAAAATAAATTAATAAACACTCTTGTCTCTGATGGTGACTCTCACCCACTGCTCCAAACAGAGCAGCATTACTATGCCATTAAACCTTTTGCTCCCTACAGTTTTTTCTCACTCAGCATTAAATGAGAACCCAGTGCAGCAGAGGGATCTGCAGATGTCATCCCTGGGCCTCCACTTCTTTGGGGTGGATATCAGGAGACACAACAATTTCTGAAGGCCACGTCCTTACTGTTGAGTATCTGAGCTCTTGTGAGTGAACCCTGGGCAAACCACTGACAGAGCACTTTTTGCTGCAGGGGTGGAGGTGAAGTTCAACTGAGAAAAAAAGGCTATCAGCTGGGAAAGTAAACCCCAAGGCCCCTTCACTTTGAGCAGAGGAAGGGAAATATTTCACTTTTGCTGCTTCTAGTACCAGCAGTCCCACCACCAGCATCACTCTTTCCACTGGTGCTGGAGGGTGACCCCATCACTTCACATTTATCCCAAGACCATAAGCTCTAGGGGCTTCTTGGAAGGCAGCATCATCCCAGGGCCCCTTCCATCACCCAAGTTCTGGTGGTGACAGATCCTCTAGGCCAAGCAAAGGCTGTGTGGAACTTGCAGCCTGAACACCTGCCTGCGCAATTGCTCTCCTTGCAGCACAAGCAGCAGTGCAGCAGCTTAAATCAGTAATTTCAAAACTTGTAGATTTCACATGGCAAACATGGGGAACCTTTGAAATGTCAGTAAACCACATGGTGGAGTTTCAGTTTTCCCTATGTTTCTAAGTCTAGTCAAATCTAGTCTTTAAATATTTCTAAATCCAATTCATCCGCAGAAAGCCTGCACACTTGCAGATACTTAGCTTGGAAGATCTCTTTGTTGCCACAGCCTGGCTCTGTATAATACCCTCTGGTGAGATGAAGAATTTAGTTCACTTAAAATGAGGTTACGGAAAGAAACAAGATTGCAATCCTTGAATTGCCTTTGTCATTGAAAACAAATAAACCACACTCTTTCAAATCCTATTTAAAGAGGCACAACGCAAGCCCCCATAAGCGTAAGTGTCATGACCCACCATGCATGGTAGGTACTCTCAAGGGCTGTGTCCTGTCCCATTCACAGGCAGTTCCTGGCATTAAGTGAAGCCAAAGGTGAAGCACAGGCGCAACACAAGAGCAAACTAAAAGGACAGAATATTCTGGGAGTAATGAAACACTGGGGAAATTAGGAGTGGGATGCATCTGAGAGAGGTTTCAATACACAATTCAAGGGCTGAGCATATTAAGTGAAGTTTGTCATACCACTTATCCCTCTGTTTTTACTCTGCCAGAGTATGGCTTTTTGTCCACCTCCACTCTTCTTTTTTTGTGCTAGACACGGGATTGTGTTGTTGTGAAGGGCAGCTGAACTCAGACAAAGCTGAGGGTGTCTCAACTGGGTAAATATTCCTCCCACTGACAGGTTTGCTGATATTGTTTTGCTTTGTAGAAAGTTGAGGACATTTGCAGGAAAAGACCAGTCTTGCTGTGGGGCTGGTGACTCCAGGGAGCACTACTGGCTGCACCTCCTCATGCTGCCTGCCAGGGTGCTGGCCCACTGAGGGGGCCAGAGAATACAGCAGGGAATTTCATGCCAATGTTAATAAGGTAGAAAGCCAGTAACCCCTTCTTCCCCAAAGAGGAGAAGGAAAAGAGGGAGGGGAAAGGAGGAGATGTCAGGTTGTCCTCACCACCAACCTTTTAGTACCTCGTTTAGCAAGTACCTTAAAAGCACATTGGACTGCTGTCATATAACTTGTTTGCACCACTTGCCTCTACCTAGAGCTACTGTTCCCCAGCTTCCCACCTCTCCAAGTCTCACCTACAATAATCCCTATCATAAGCACCTCTGCAGAACCCTCCTCTGTATAACACGGGGGGAAAGCCTGGCCTGCTACTGGCCATAGAATGTCTCCATTGTGGCCTCCTGCAGGCGCTGTATATAATCTTTCTCTGCCAATATGATCTGGCCCCCTCCCCCTCCTCAAAATAAAACGACTATTCTTTTCTGCTTTAAGTAGATTTCGTGCAATAAAAAAAATTTTATTGCTTCCAGTAATTGGTATTTAATTTGTAGGCCTTTACAGCTTGCAAAGAACAGACTGCTTTAGCTGGAGAGCTGGTATGTGTGTGCACTATGTGGATTTTATTCCACTGGCACTTGCTCAGTTTACTAGTGTAAAACGATACAATTATGGTTTTGCAATCAGAAAGGCTGCAGATAAAGACCTGGAGGGATGTTATAAGGTCCTGGGTCCAATTTGAAGCAGCAGGCAAGACAACATAATTTTAGGGGGCTCTGCCAGCCTCAGACATCAAAACTTGACTCCTGTTAAGTGTTTTCCATTTTACTGTCAAAATATCAAAGGCTGTTATTTAAACCGAGAGTCTCTTAAAGTCGATTTTCTTTTTCTCTCCTTTCCCCCCGCTGCTTTTATTCCCTTTAACTACCCCGATAAACGTGAGGTGAGGTAACCTGTGAAATGTTAGCCCCCTCATTCCCCACCTCACCGCATAGGGGCCATGAAGCCTTCCGCATCCCTTAGTCCCTTTTTTTGGGGTAGAACCTCGCTCCGGCTGGCCCCATTTCTTTCCGACGACTGCCTGGCGGGGTGGAGCAGGGGTGTCTCTCTGTCCATCGAGGGTCGGGGCTGCGGGGGGCGGTAGCCGGGGCCGGGACCAGCTCCGCGGGGGCCGGGGAGACGCAGCTCGACACTTCCTCGGGGGAGATGCCGCTGCGACACCCACCGATTGCCTCCCGCGGGTCGGGGCAGAGCTCAGCAGTAGCGACCGGCCTGCCCATCTCACCCACACCCAGCCTGCACAAGCGGGGACCGGGGACGAGGAGCGCGTCCACCCTCAGCCTCTCCCGGGCACAGTTGCAAAGCCGCTGCCCCGGGCAGGGCAGCATCCCGCCCCGTCTGACACAGGGGGAGCGGGGACCGGCGGAGCTCCGGCCGGGCCGGCGGGCGGGGGAGGGGGGAGGGAGGGAGCGGAGCATCCCGCCGCTGTCGCTGGGCCGCGCCAGGCCGCGGAGTGGGGGGTCGCGGGACCTATGTGTGGCTGTGCGTGGCTGTGCACGCACGGCCGTGCGGACGGACCCGTCTGTGTGCGGGTGCGTGAGTGTTCCCGCGTGTGTGCATTGCCCAGGTCCCCGGGGACTTAGGGACCGACCACCGGAGGAGGCAAGCACGCGTGCCGTTTAAAAACACGCGTGTCGTTTCTAACGTGCTGTGCGGCCCCGGCGGAGCGCGGGTCGGATGGGGGCCAGCACCTCACACCGGCGCAGCCCCGCGACCCCGGGGGGCTCCGGCGGCCGCTCGAGAGAGAGCGCAGGCCTCCCGCTCTGCTCACGGCGGGGGGCGGCGAAGTAGGCAGGCGGGTGCTCTCGGACGTACCTTATTATTATTTTAAAATATAGTTAAATTCACGGGCTTCTGCTTGCAATATAATGGCAAATAAATTATTCCTTCCCTTGAGTATTAGACTACTATCTGATTGAAGATTACTCTGATGTTTCAACAATTTAATTCTGCTAAAGGAAAGGGTGGGAGATAGCTGTGCCCTTAACAGAAAGAAAGAAAGAAAGAAAGAACAAACAAACAAATAAATAAATAAATAAATAAAGCCCTAAATAGTCTTCTGTAGGGAGGAAGTTAATATACTCAATTATTTTCTGAAAAAAGATCATAACATCTGGAAATTGATATCAAATGGTGTACAATCCCTGAGAGACGATAAAATTCCACTGTATAATATTTCCACTAGAAATCTTAATAATCCCATAAATCTTCCTTGTGAATTGGGAAAATGTAACAGTTCATTGAAATACTCATTGGGAAATAATTGAAAAAATGTAATAGTTCACTGAAATATTCGTGGGTTCTTTTCTTTCTTTGGTGCTGTTGCTAACTCTGTGCATGTGTGTAAATATTCCTACTTCGTTTTAAAGACATACACGGAATATTCCCTTGAGCGCTGCATACCATAAAAGAAAAATATGCCCTTTTGACTTATTAATCATTATTACAGAGTTCGAAATTGCAGCGTCCCTCGCACATTACTGGAGAAGGCAAACAATTCTCTCTGTGTATATTTCGTGTTGCTAAATTCGGTACAAACTTTACAGATCTCAACTTTTTTTTTTTTCTTCTGAGTTTTTTTTCTTGTAGAGTCTTATTCTGCTGGAATTACCCAGGGCAACTGAAATCAAGGGGACTACTCACACATTAGGCTGGCCCACTACATTGTAATTAATTACACACAAAGGCAATTGTTTATTGTAATTCACGCCGTGAATGTTTAATTTTCCAGAAGTAAAAGTAGATGAAGATTTGAACACGTCTAGGCTCCTTGTAATGAATATATGAGTATTTAATGTTTCTGGAAAGATCCAGCTTTATATATATAACAAAATAAAAATTGTGATAGAGATATTGAGCACACGTGTGAGCGCATGTGTTTGCCTCTGCCTCGGTGTAGGAAAGAGGAGAGCATTTGTGTATTTTTGTACTGAATTAATGCATCCCTTTGGTTACGTTGCTAGAAATCGGAATAAAGACAATTAAGCCTTTAGCATTTCTGTCACACTCCATTAATTACTGTAGCCGCTGCTGTCCCGACCACTTCGTAACATATTCATCAGGTACGATACCCGTCCAGCAGTCTCAGCCGGAGAAGTTGGCTATTGTTAGTTTAAACTATAGCCTTTCAAATGTTCTTTATTTTACTTTTCATACAAGATTGTTTTCCTCTTCTTTAAAAATGTTTTTCTAAAAATAAAACTCAACATAAATGTTTTAAGATTAGACTTGCAGGGAAACAGTTTAATTTTCACCATATGTTGCCACAGCGGTTTGTAGATTAAAAAAAAAAAAAAAAATCTTTCCACTTAAACTACCAAAAAAAAAAATCTAATATAAAAATGTATTCTTCCCAAAGCGTCTCCCTCCTGTGGGCCATTTTATGGCTCCCAAATAAATCTTTAAGGTTGAAAGAAGGCGGAAAAAACAAAAGTACACTGATGACGGAAAAGCAAGTCCTGCCATGATAATGTCCTTTATTAATATTATAGATGTGTAGTATGCTGGATGGATCAATCATATCCATTCACAATCAGGATTAAGAGAGCCTATTTTAATGAAAATCTATTAGTCTCTCACTTGAGACATGGATGCTGCTTAAATCAATAAACAGCATAAAAGAATACGACACAGGTTTCTAAATTAAAAAAAAAAAATCCCATCTATGAAATGTGTTAAGACGTCTGTAAAATCCTGAAACCCTCGATCGATACTTATAAATATTTAATGGTTTTTTTTAAACACAAATTGAAAACCATTAACACTGCATCCATTCTTATTATTAAAACAAATTGTCCTTGGAATTATGTGCTGTGGAAATGGAGCCAGATTGAAAGGGCATCCTCTGAAATATGTTTACTTGCTTTCATGTAAACCAATAAAAATCTGCAGGAGTCTGTAGCGTGAGCAGAAAGGTTTGATGTACAATGTCCATGATTACAGTCTCTGAATTAATCACGAGAGAGAGAGAGAGAGAGGGAGAGAGAGAGAGAGAGAGGGAGGGAGGGAAGGAGGAAGGGAGATGGAGAGAGAGGACTCAGTTATCTACTCAACAAAATCTTGCTCTTCGGGTCAGCACTTATTAAAGCGTGGATTAAAACGATGATTTTTCTGTTTGCTTGTTTATCCCATTTCGACTAAAATAAGCTAAAGCAGGGGAGGGTGGGAGGAAATCGGTTTCGCCCTACGTCATACCATGAGTCAATGTACAAATGTAAATTCCTCTTATAAATATGAAATCCAATACTCTGCCTTGGAAGTGCTTAAAGCCTAATGCAACATTTAAACTAATTCATAATTATTCTTCTGGTATAATTCGCAGTAAAACCACAATGGTCAAGAGGTTCCTTTGAAAGAGGAATTAATAAAATAACACGTGGATTGATACCCCGCTAAATAAACTCTCCTCTGCGGTCCGGACTGTCTCCTGCCTTGCTCGCAGATGCCCCCTCTCACGCGGAGAGGACGCAGTTGGGGGGCAGGTTCGGGTCTGCGCAGGGGAATCAGCCCCACAGGGGCGGTTGTGGGGCAAATGGAGAGAAGGGAAAGAAGTGGGGATGGACTAAACGAGACAACCCTCTTGTCAAGTTAGGAGCCCAAGCAGGGTAGAAAGCTCCTGTCTGGTACGCCGGGGCCGTAGGGAGAGAGCTAGAGGATGATTTGGGGGCACGGAGCCCCGCAGGTGACCCTGCAATCCGGGCTGCCGGGGTAACCCACAACAGGCCACTGATGGCCCATCCTGCAAGGGGGTACCGGGGAGAACGGAGTGGCTTCTGCCACGACAAAAGATTACCCAGGGCGCTAAGCTGAGCCGAGGGCAGAGAGAAGCCCCGAGGGACGCTGGTGACTTTTTAGTTTTGCGACAGGGTCCCATCAGCTCCGTGCCTGCAAGGGAATGGGATTTGGACGGCAGTTCCTTCTCTCTCTTTCTCTTTCTCTCTCTCTCTCTCTCTCTCTCTCTCTCTCTCTCTGTCTCTCTCGCCTTCCCTTTATCCCTCCCTCCATCTCTCCTCTCCGGACCATTATCAGGAGCAG
Source organism: Corapipo altera (assembly GCF_003945725.1). Classification (NCBI taxonomy): domain Eukaryota; kingdom Metazoa; phylum Chordata; class Aves; order Passeriformes; family Pipridae; genus Corapipo; species Corapipo altera. Next base: position 33,827,815 of record NW_020884872.1, read on the forward strand.
CAATAACCGTAATTCCTTTCTGAACCCGCCGTCAAAGTTTGTAGTGAGGTCAAAATTGTTCCTCACTTTTCCCCTCACCGGCATCTCCTTGCCCTAGGTCCGCGCAAGGCCCGGGGCTGCACGAAGAGGGGGGGTCCGGGGGCTCTCTCCGCCTCCCGCCGCTCCCTGCCGCCCGCTGGGACGGGACGGGCCCGTCATCCCTCGCAGAGATCCTCGGTGCGCGGAGCGCGCAGTGGGGCCGTGCGCGCCCGCAGGGCTGCCCGCACTGCCGCGCCCTCTGCCGCCTGCCCCGCGGCTCTCTGCGGCGTGGGGCGGCGACCAGATCCCCCGAAGGGTTCAGATTTGCACCACTTCTTCTTCTTCCTTTTTTTAAATTTTTTTTTAAAATTTTTTTAATTATTATTTTTTCCCCCTTATTTGTTTTTCTTCTTTCCCCGTTTCCTCTCCCTTTCCGGTGCTTTGTTTTGCTTCTCGCTTTCGGGGTGAGTCAGAGGCAAGCTCCCCCCGGCTGCAAGGCTCCCCCCCGGGTGGCCTCCCTGCTGCCTTCGAGGGCGGCCAGCGGCGGTGGCCCGCAGGCCACGGCGCAACTTGCGCGCCCGGTGGCTGCCCCGCGCCGAGCTGCGCCCCGAGGGTTGCGGAAAGCGAGGGGGCAACCAGCCTTCCCTCCGGGCGGCTCCGCGCTGCCGGGAAGCAAGAGGGAGGCTTGGAGGAGGGGACGGGCAACCGAGCTTTTTTTCCCCTCTGAGGAGGCTTGGATTTGTCTGAGGAGGCTTGGATTTCTGCCCCTGTCCTCGGGGGCAGGAGCGCTGGCGCTGGCAGGCGGGGCCCGGGGGTCTCCGGGAGAAGCGCGGCCCCGCGCTCGCGTGGGCTGCAGGCGTGGGGCTGGGCACAGGGGGGAGCTGCGGGGAGGAGAACGGGACGGGGGCGAGGGGGAGGAAAGGGGAGATCCGGCGGACTTGGTGCAAACTCCGGCAGCTCGAGGAAGCCGAAGCACACCGTGTCACTGCGGGGCTGGGGACGCAGAGTCAGTAAATATTTATCCTTGTTTGCTGCTTGCTGCGAGGGCGGCAGAGGGAGGCTGGGCATGGTGGGGATCGGTGCTGGTCGACCCGAGGGCTGGGGAAAGTTTCCACGGCGGCGGTTCAGCCCCCGTACGGCGCCTCTCCCACGCGGTAGCGGTGCCCGTGCCCCCGGGTGTCCGTGACATCCCCGTACCACGCCACCAGCGTGTGCAACAAACCACCACGAGCCCTTATACACGCAAACTGCATGACAGAGTCACAAGCAGCTTGTCGTCCCGGGATTTTTCCTCAGCCATACGTTACTTCTCCATCTATCCTTTGCTTCTATTATTTATGTGGTGCCGTGTGATATACATTAGAGCCTCGGATTTGATTGGCGTTTGCGATGACAAGACCTGTTTGTTAAGTTGTAAGGCTTCCTCGGCTCCCTCACTTGTTAAACGAACTCTGGTGGAAGGATGCCACCGAGACACAACAATATAATAAATGTCAGGGATATCCGCAGTGCCGAGATCAAATGATCAATCCTTGTCCTCTAGATAATCATTTTAAATTCGCACAGGGGGAGATTGATTTTTTTTTTAAGCCCTTTATTAATTGCTTCCTCGATTATTATTTTTTCCACTCCTCCTGTGGAGGTGTTAACTCTGGTGCTGGGGGCACCTTTGGATTAATTAAACGTATTTTTAGTGTTTTAATGTTCTGCTAATTTTCAGAGCAGTCCCACACTTCCCCGGAAAAGAAACAATGGCCCCTTGCTCCAACAAGGAGCCTGCTTTGGTTGCGATTCAGAGCAGAGGGTGGCGTGATGATGGGCTCTGATTATCTCAAACTCGAGGAGAGAGGGAACAAGAAGGACGTAAAAAGCCTAATGACCAGAAGACAAAATTCCACCAAATACCGAATAACCCTTCTCGTTAAAGCCCGAGGAGAGGAAATAGAAATAAATAGCTGGAAAGTCGACTCCGCGTGGGGATCAAAAGGTGCGGAGAGGCGCTGGAAATGCCGGCGCTGTTATCTGGAGACGAATTTCAGGCACACAGAATAATAATTATTCCAGGAGTACAACAGAAATAACTGCAGCCTACCAAGAACAAAGTGGGGAAATTAGTACCAGTTCTATCTTAAATCCAGCAGGGTATGTTTCGTTGGGGGAAAAAAAAAAAGAACGGTTTAGTGCTCTATTTGTCGTGTAAAAACTCCCATGTTAACAAATTACCCTTCTGCTGCATGCAACTGGATAACGCTACATCCAAATGAACATTTTAGATTTTAATTTTCCCCTACAGTATCTTCAGATAACATAATAACAGTAAACAAGAAAACATATCCTGCAATGTTTACACGCATCTGGAGAGAGCCCCTACCTATGGATACCCCCCACCCCTCCGGCTAAGCAACCCCCTCCAAATCCTCCGAACGCACCGATACGGATCTCCGAGGCACCTCGCAACTAGTTTAGCTGCAGCACACGTCCCCTTCCGCACTCCCACTCACCCACCCTCAGCCAGAACAGGCAGCACTTTTAAAACAGCATTTTTGTTTCGCCGGTTATCTTAACCATTTAGTTAAGAGAAATTAGCTAAATAGCAAATCAGGTAAAATTTCCAATGATTACAACAAATGCACATCTCCGGCGTTTTATTCATTACCTTTTTTATTGAACACTCATTTTCTTTTCCTCTTGACAGCGATACATTTAATTGCAGGAGCACAGTTATTTGATTAGCTATGGGTCCGTTTTTACTCACAGTGTTGCCACGCACAGGATGTCCTTACAATCAATTAAGTCTTCCTCGACTTTCATTTCTGCAACCCATTTACAGAATGCAGATACCTATTTTCATGTTTTCCTCTTCCCCCCTCCCTCGCTTTTATTCCTCTCTCCCCCTCTCTCTCTCCCCCTCTTTTCCGCTGCTGCCTCTTTGCCTCCCTAAATCAAGGTGCAAAGATGCCAAAGAGTGATGAAATGAAAAGAAAGCCAATTGCTGGACTGAGGTGGGGGAGATAGCTGCTCGGAGTCCGCCTGCGACTATGGAGCAGTCAGTAATTGCTGGAGACAGGGAGAGCTGGGGGTTGGGCTGAGGTAGCCATGTATAAATAGTGTGATCTCAAATTGAAAGGCATAAATAACAGCAGGAGTGATCTAACCCTATACAGCCCATCTTCTACGTGCAAAAACAGCGTGCGGAGGACGGCCACATCTCCGATTGAAAACAAGTGGATCTCTGTGGATAAGATCATCGGGCAGCCATGGAAGAACTTACGGCTTTTGTATCCAAATCTTTTGACCAGAAAAGCAAAGAGAGCAGCAGCGGCAGTGGCAGCAGCAACAAGAAGGAGACGATCACGTACAGGGAAGTTTTGGAGAGTGGGTTGGCTCGCTCTAGGGAGCTTGGAAACTCTGACTCTAACCTACAGGACATGACCGAGACCAGCAACCATTGCCCGGTGCATCTTTTCAAAGACCATGTAGAGAGCGACAAGGACAAACTGAAGGAGTTCAGCACGGGCAGGACGGCGGAAGGTAAGAGCGAGGCTGAGAGCCCTCGGCCCCGTGATTCCCGCCGGCAGCCCTGACCCCCTTCCCGGTAGTTCCTGGCTTTCCACAGCGGGGGCGAATCGGTCACCGCGACCCCGGTCCCGGCCCCGGCGGGGCGAGTGGGATCGCCTCCTGCATCCTGCCTCCCTCCTCCGGCCACCTCCCTCCCGCAGCGGCGGGAACATACGCTTAGAAACACGTACTCCTGCATGCATAACGTGAGTGTATGCCGTGAAAAATAAGTAGCCATGAAAAATAAGTCACAACTTCGGTCCTGCCCCCCGCCAGCCCCCGTTCACATCCGAAATCGATCCGGTGCGTTAGGCGTTCACTCGCCTCGGGGAAGGGGGCAGCGCAGGACGTCAGACGTTTTTGTCTATCTGTGTATTTTTGTACGAGGAAACCTTGTCCGGGGAGTTTTAATGCCTTAGGAGACCTGTTCTTCCTGCTTTCGGGCCGTCGGGATGCTGCTGCTGCTGCTTTTAGGAGAAAGAGGGATTTAGAGAGGTTCTCCCTGAACATTTTGTCTTGTGTCGCTCAGCATATCCTACTCAAAGGCTCCAGCTGGAGAGGCGAAGGAAGAGAAGAGCCTGGTTGTGGGGCAGCTGCCCGGGCCCGGTGAGACAGAGCATCCCTGCGCCGAGAGCCACCATCGGGCCCGGCTGCCAAGGCCCTCGGTCCCCTGCCTCTCTTCTCACCTGTGCCAAAGCAGCACTGCACCCCAGAGGCAAAACGCCATTCCTTCTCTTAGCGAAAAGAAAATTAAATTAAAAATATATATTTTTAAAGGAAGCCAGCTAAAAATCCCTCACAGGCTCGCAGGGGAAGGGGAGAATAAGAAGGAGAGGGGATTAGAAAGTTGAGAAAGTGTCTCTAGGCAAGTTAGACAGGTGGGCCTGCCTGGGGAGCTACTGGCTACTTTGGGGTAATAAAACCCGGTTAATAGGTTGGGGAACAACAACTAGCCTTTCAGCTGTTTCCTACTGTTTGATCATGTTTAATATAACATTGGGCGATTTAATTTACAGCCCAAAGTTTATTCAATATCCTATTCTTTTCTACCTCCCTCCCTAAACAGAGGAATGGGATACAATCACATATCCGAGTACCCGTATTTCTGCAAAAGCCAGTACCACTCAGTGCTGCTTATTTTTTTCTCTGATCGAGAGACTGCAAAACGAGAGTGTTCAGTTTAGAGGAATCATTTGCGCAGGAGATGATTTTAAAAAATGAAAGCAGGGCATGCTTCAGGAAGAAAAAATAGAATGGGAACGAACAACAACAAAAAAGCCCCTCTTTTCCCCTTGAATCGAAATTCTGGCTTGTATGTTTAGCTAATCTAATCTACGGAGAGGGACTGGGGGTGGGGATGGAAGGGAGGAGTTGGAAAGAGCTGAGATGCTTGTGACAGTTTAAATTCATACCAGGTTTCAGTCTAATTTCAACTGATTCCAGCGTGTGATTTCAGTCCCACCGATATGCTAGTTAATATTTTATACCTATAACGGACATGCTGTAGCCTCGGACGAGAGACAGCTTTTGAACGCGCCTGATTTCCCCTAGACATTTCCTGGGTTAGCACCCTCGTCTTTTCATAGGGATTCCCCTTACAGGAAAAGTGTGAACAAAACGGCATTAAAACCAACCAGCGAACACCCCCCTCACCGGAGGCCAGACCCTACCCAAAATTTTGTGCAGCCGGTATCAGCCCGGAGCCCGGAGGAACGATCACGGCCAGGGACAGATTTCATTTTGGAAGTGAAAACGAGTGCTTCCTCTTGGGTCTGGTCTTACTTAAGCCCAGATGCAGTTCAGGATGCTCTATTACGTTTAATTAATTTACGATCTGCAGTTTATCATTTGCATTTTGGGATGTCCCTAAGTATATAGGTTAATATATGTGCCTGCACACATTTTTGTGTGCACACAAATATATATATGTATATAATACATGTGTATTTGGTGAGGGAAAACGGGTTTAATTCGGTGTCGCAGATGCGACTTCCCCCTCCCCCGGTTGCACACCATCCAGAAGTAAAGGCACGACAAAAGAGGTAGTGAGAGCAGGCTCGTCCCGGGACTGCCAGTACCTGCGCTGGATGCGTACCCGACGGGGCGCCCCAGGCAGGCAGGGAAACCGGTTCAGCCTATAGCAGGGTCCGTTGTTCTTCCTCTTTTCGTTAGCCGGATTTAAAGGACGGACAGTGCCCTAGGGCTCCTGGTATGAAGGAAAAGGGGTAAAACAAATTAGGAAATAATTTGCCAAAGCAAAAGAAATCCTCTTCCCCAAGACAAAAAAGGGGTACTGTTATACCCGCTGCCCCCCCTAGCCATCCTCTCCTCTGCTCCGGACAAGCATGTGTAGCGGCCGCCTCCGGTCGCAAACTCTCCCCGAGCCCCGCTGGACTCCATGAAAGCTGAGAGGATTCCTGCTCTTTTTGAGAGGCTGCGGGTCACCTACGGCCCTTGATTGTGCTGCCCCGTGCAGGGCCGCGCAGGGGTTTCGAGTCGCTGGCAAGTATTTTGGGGTAAGGAGGGGTGATAAGAGGGAGATAGACGGACGGTCTCCGGCCCAAGAAAAGTTTATTTAACGAGGCAAATACTTTCACCATGGCTTTACCACGACAGCAGTGGGGAGCTTCTTGCATAACCCTCTTTACCTTGTGAAAAAACGTCGACGGAGAAGCCCTCTTCCCCCTCCTCTTCCCACCGCCTGGAGGTATAGGGGCGACGGCGGTTTTCCTACCAACTCCTTCCCCGAACTGCCCGTGCCAACCGGCGGCACAGTTTCCTCCTAACCCTGGAAAGAAAATAAAATTATATTTATCTCTATATTTTTTTCTGAAGTGCTTCAGACGTGCAAGGCAGCGCGACTCCCTTCCTCCCTCCGGTCCTCGGGTGAGGTGCCCCCTGCCCAGTGCGGAGCCTGCAGCGGGGCTCAGCCTGGCCTGGGGACCCCCAGCTCTGTCCCCAACCCCTCTGTTTCCCCCGTGGCCGGCCCGGGGACCCCCCGCCCGCTCGTCGGTTGTCCCCGCAGGTTGTGCTAACTTTGGGGACGAAGAGAGGGGAGGAGGGAGACCCTGTGTGAGAGAACTTCGGAGAGGTGTGAGGGGAGGTTCAATGTAGTTTTCCCCTTCTCCTTCCCGGCAGGTATCTACGAGTGCAAAGAGAAGAGGGAAGATGTGAAGTCAGAAGATGAAGATGGACAGACTAAGCTTAAACAAAGGAGAAGCAGAACCAATTTCACACTAGAGCAGCTGAATGAGTTGGAAAGACTTTTTGATGAGACTCACTATCCGGATGCCTTCATGAGGGAGGAACTAAGCCAGAGGCTGGGTCTCTCTGAAGCTAGGGTTCAGGTAAGAGAAAGGCTCTGTTCCTGGAAATGTCCTCACCTC